>NC_135505.1:63754148-64036648 GCF_052857255.1 Amblyomma americanum | reverse complement strand
ACAATGTCCTGAAGAGAACTGTGAGGAACTCCTGCCTTCTTGAGGGACCCGAATAACACAGCCCGTTCCGCGTTGTACAAAGAACAGCACAAGAGGTAATGTTCTATGTCACCACACACACCACACGTTGAACACAATGGTGACAACGCTAGGCCAGTTTTATACATCCACGCCGGCGTACGAGGAGAATCCGTGCGAACGCGGTGCAGCAAAGTGGCTTGGTACCTTTTGAGACCCTTGGTCACACATGGCTGATGAGGAGAGCTCCACAACGAACTGAAGTGGCACAACACCACATCTCTGAACATTTGCTTGACTTCATGAGGGACTCCATGTACTGGAATCCCGCAGAGAGCTGTATGGGCGAGGTTGTCTGCTATCTCGTTGCCTAAGACACCTATGTGCGAGGGCACCCATTGAAAACGTATAGAAAAGCATTTGCTATGTAGAATCTGTACCAAACGTAGGGATCTTAGACTCAAGGCATCAGTGGGGAACCCGTACTCTAACCTTTGAAGGGCAGATTTTGAATCCGTAATTATGACAGTAGGTTGAGGCGTACAACACCGTAGCTTCTTTAGAGCTGCCTCAATGGCAACGCTTTCAGCCATTGTGGAGGACACGACTTTAGTAAAACGAACAGACCAATCATACTTCAAAGACGGAATATGAAAAGCAGCTGCACTATATCCTCTGACCTTGTCCACAGAGCCGTCTGTAAAAATTTGAAGATGACTGGAATATTCGGTCTCAAGATGTTCCAGTACGAGCGAACGCATTGCCGCTAAAGGAGAATTCCGCTTAGCGCGAACGTGGGGAATTGTCAAGGAACAATCGAGGCTCGGAAAAAACCAAGGTGGCTTCAACGTCTTAGGTCGATCTCGAAGGTCGAGACCCAGAGAACGAAGAGTATTTAAGGCCAAGTACGCCCGGGACTCAGATCTCTTTCGAAGGCGCTGTAGAAGCGCTCTCCCGGCAACAGTCTCTCTGAGGCGGCCAATTTGCAGCAAAAGTCTTTGTGAAGCGGCTAGCCGAAGAGGTTTCGGTTGAGACTCATACAGTACTGCATTGTTTGGAGCAACCTGCGGAACGCCGAGAGCCCTCCTTAATCCCATTCTGTGCAAAACCTCAAGGCGTTCCAGCTGCGATACCGAGGGGAAATTAAAGGGAGCTGGTACATTATGCGACTTGTCACCAGGGCATCGTGAAGCCTGATCACTGAAGCAGGATGGTTTCCCCATTGCTCACTAGCAACTCAACGAAGCACATTGAGACGCGAAGATAGTTAAGCCACAATCGAGTCCAAAGCTCGTCGCCACTGTAGACGTGAGTCAATAGTGACTCATCACATATTCTACGCAAAAGTTCCCATAAATTAAGTAGGGACACAGCTTTATTTTTCTATGTAGCTGCAGCGTATTATAACAAGGCCAAAAGAATTTGGCCGTCTTTGGACATCGGATTTTTGATAGGTATTATACGTAACTTGACATCGAGTATTTGTTATCTATATGTCCAATGTAGGGAAGGTGATATTGAAAATTGTCGATGAATCAGATTTTCTTGACAGAATCTGCCATTTCGCGTTTCTACAAATTTTCACGTCTGGTACATTTCCCATGTTAAAGGTGCGTCAAGCCATTTCTTCAGCATTGTACACAAGCCCTCATTCGCAAGTAGAGGATTCGAGCAACTAGAGCCAACTTTTTCTGCTGTAAGCGTGTTCTTTGCTTTCACCAGCACAGTGTCACGCTTGTTCGAGTTTTGAACTGGAGAACTATATTCACGCTTCTCTTGTTCTTCTTGACCACGGTGACAAGCATTAATGCCACCTTGATTTGTGTGTTTTTATTCCTGGAATACCATTTCAGAAGCGTTAGCAGTTGCTCCGAATCAGAACGTCGCTCCTTCAGTGCGTCACATCTGGATGACATTGTAGTGTTACGACATTCTGGGTGCCTTGTTTTCTTGTTAGAAGGAAACGTTGACAGCTTAAGTACACCACCAAACTTTTTGATGCAGTGCTCAACACGTTTGGTTACATTCAGTGAGCTGTTGCGCAAGTCGCATTCTACCGCCACAAGCTGCTTCTAGGCTGCATAGAAACACAGTACACATTTGGTGCCTCTTCTTGGCAGCAATGCCGGCACTCATTGCACTGGCTTGCAAGTTATATTTGCAAGTTAGTGCGCACTATTCTTCATACTTGGAACTTGCTGCGCTTTGTCGCTGTCGTGCGTAATTCACTGGAACGCAACATGCCCGTCGCTGCAATATCGCTCAGAAATTATTTCATCAGCTGATGTCTAGATTTTTCGATTTTCATAAGCATAGCACAATTCGCTATATAACTGGCACCTTAAGCAAAGAAAACCACGCAACGTCAAAGTGACCGCGATGACAGTTACAAAACGCAACAAGTCCCACGTAATACGAATGCTGAAACATGCAAGATACGCGCAACGCACTGCTCAGAATGCCGCCATTACTGCCAAGAAGAGGGACCGAGGAGTTCTGTTTATGAAGCCTAGAAGCCGCTTGTAGCGCTGGCGCAACACACCAGTGCGCAACCGCCGGCAGTACACTGGATGCAGACGGGTTTGTTAGCTCAGGAGCTCCCAATTAGCTTCGCGAGCTCGGGTAGGACGCTCTCCAACAAAACGCAATGCCACAAATATAGCAGATATCATATAAGCCCTTCATTTCGGTGGCTTCAGTTCAGCCTGAGTGAAGCCGACAGGCTCAGCTGGAAAACGTCCGACTGGGCATTCTTTGTCTTTGTAAACATCTTCGGTAGGAAACGACATTTTATAATCAGTTTAATGGTTTTACGATGAAGTTTAACGCCGAGATAACTTCGGAAATGACCGGCGTTTACACAAAACTGGTGAAAATATTCTTCGGAGGCTTGTTCTCCCAGTCATATAGAGAAAATATTACAAATGCTGGCAAAGCATATGGCTAAGTGCTCAATAAAAGTTTATTAGAATGTTGCTACTCGAATATTTCATCTGATACAAAGGATCCAAGAGCGCTTCACTAACAGTCTGCAGATGCTCTTGGTAAACCAATGCTTCAATCTTGCTTTGTTCATCAGTAGCTCGAAAGTGTGTATTTAGTATGCCTGGCTGTGAAAACGATTATGAAATAAAATTTATTTTTCAATGTTTTCCGAAGTCGATTGCCGCCTTTACAAAAATTTGTAGACGGCTTTACAAAGCCAGCGAACTGTTTTCGAGGCAGCTACATTTGGTGTCATGTACAATGAACTGAAATGCAAGTGATAAATGCAAGCAAAAAATACATGCACTGCTTTCATAAACAAAATTTTTACTACAACACCAGAAAACGGAACTCAATGAATGTAAAACTGCTGAACGAGCATAAGCCAATACTACACCCCAAATTGCTTAGGGTGATTTATTTACCTGCTTGAGCGAGAGAGAACAATTTATTATAGCAGACCAGCAGGCTGATAAAAATTTTGAGACAGCTTATTTATTTTTGTATACTTTTGCCGCAACATATAGTAAAGAAACGGGACATCGCATATGTGTCGGCTCAGTACATCTAAACGGTCAAAGTTGTAGGCGACACTGCATGTCTAACACAAAGACCAACCTAACCTCTAGAGTTGTACCGATCACAGCAGACTCAACCCGATTGTTATCAACCAGAGTCAGCGGTTTAGAAGACATGTGCAAAATAACGTTATTGTCATGACGAACACAAACAAGGCAGCGGTACGGCGTCAGCAAACATGAATGCAGTAAAATCTATGAACATGGTTTGGCTGCACGGTTTTATGGCATTTAACGTCCAAAAGTGACTCAGGCAATTAGAGCCACTGTACTGGATGGCTCCGGGTAATTTCAGCCACCCGGAGTTCTATAACGCACATTGGCACTGCCCATTACACGGGCCTCAAGAATTTTGCCTCCATCGAATTGCGACCACTGCGGCCAGAAGCCAGCCCACGTCTTTCTGGTCAGCAGCCCAGCACCATAAATACACAGCCACCGCTGCAGCTTTAAATGCTATGAACATAATAAAAAGTGTACATTGCATGATATTCACAACCTTTAGCGCAACTGTTGGGTGATTGTGCGGCCGTTCAAGAAGACATCGTCACTAGGAAAATCAAATAAATTGAGTTCACAACTTCAGCATAGTCTCGATAATGTGCACCTTACATTGGGTCATCTTTGTGTTGTACAAACTCGCGAAAGCTCGTTGAACATTTTTTCACTATGGTCACCGGGTGTTTCCCACGCTAGAAGGAATAGTATCGCGAGGAAAAGTTTCAGTCACGACGAGGTCCATTGCCTTCCAAGAAAGACAGATTTTTTGCACTGTCAACATCTGATATAAGAATTACCTCAACCCTGTGTCCTGTCGGCGTTGTGGCCTCCGATATGCTTCATCCAGAAGCGATGCGGCGACACGGAAGACCAAGGTAAAGAGGCCGGGCGGCAAGTCGTGCCCTGGTACGGAGTCGTCGCTCAAATCGCCTCGGAGAACAGCATGTACTCGCCACCGGAGCGCTTCGTCCAATGAGTGGATAGCAACAAGAGGTCGTCCATGCCACAGGGCCACGTACATGATATTCAGCTGCGAGAACGAGCCTTGCGAGTATTCTGTCAGCAGACATGCATGGACAGCGAATCTGTTGACGGTCCAAGCGAGTACCTGGTCGCGCTGGCCGATTCGCAGAGCGAACGACAAGCGATCCAACCGCGCGATGCAGTCGCTGAGCGTCGGTTCTTCCCGGAGGCGGTGCAACTGCCACGTCCTGATTTGGAGCAGCGGCATCAGCCAGCCATCAATATACGCTACGCAACGCACAAGATCTTCATGGGGTTCGATGCATAAGATATCTGCGCATATTGCGACTGGGATTGTGTACAGGGACGCCTCTTGAAGGCTAGGAAGCCACGGAATATTGACAGAGCTTAGAAGCCACAGTTGCAGAGGTGTCAGAGAGTTAAGACTCATATTCAGCCTCAGTAACAAGGAGGCCGCCATCGTGATTGACAGCGCGACCTGAACCTCACAAAAGTTTCTCAAGAGATAGCAGCCCTGTACCTGCTTCCGCGAATCGCGGCTAGGTTTAACGAATGCCAGCAAAGACGCTGTCTTGCCGATCAGATGCAAAGCGCTTGCTCGGCAGGCACTTTCTCAGTGGCCCTGTGGGTGTACTTTTTTTTGCGGGCATAATTTTTACTGTAAATTGATGAGTCAGTATTAGTGATGATGCCAGGGCTGCGATGCTGCTTACTTCGGCGCTCGTACGTTGGCGACACTGCATATTTCAACGCAGAAATGCGAGCAATAAAGGCAGCTTTATCAGACGTTGTCGTGTTGATTTCAAGATCGAAACTCGGGTGTTTCGTAGAATACTGGAATGAAAAAAGACAGGGCAGAAAAGATATGCAAGCTAGAAAAAAAGAAATGAATCAGTATATAAAAAATTTTCGACCGCATGCTTATGATATGATGTGCATATCATTCACAATAACAGCGCAAACGGAAGTGTTATCTTAGAGTTAGAACTGTATTCAAGGCAAAAAGAGAAACGCAGCACTGTTATTTACTTTCAGAGCATATGCGTCGTCTTCTTGTTGTCACACTCTATGAACTAGAGTTGTGCCTGGGTGCCTATCTGATGCATATAAAAGGGAGGCTGATTACAGTGCTAAGCAAAAGTTAAGGTTTTTCGATTTTGAAGCGAAAGCTTCACTACGCTAGGTTTTCAAGAGGGCAGCGTCAGTGCAGTCACGTGACAGGTGTCACGTGGCAGATCATGTGGCCTTGTGACGTCGTCACAATTTGCCCAGCGTGGCAGGTGGGAACTGCCCCATCGAGCATCGGGCATTTAATACACGCTTTACACTTAATCCATTCGGCAATGTGCGTGGCGTTTGTGAACATAGCCATGCAAAGAAAGCTTTCGCTACGCAAAATAGTTAACGAAAGTTTAAACCACAGCTAATGTTTTTGGCTGATGTACGTCGAGAGGGAAACCACTTGTTCATTTCCGACACATTTACAGGTGAACACTTAATACTCTAACGGCGTCTGTAACGGCGCAGAAAATACTCTGGATTTTGTAATCACTCAACTGAATGGCAGATAGATGAGGCCCTGCCGCAGGGATCTCTGCTTAAAAGACCAGCGTAATAGCAGCTTTCGTGCGTAAGGACATGTGTGTCTTTAAGCGTTCTTAGGTATACACAAGCGTAAGGCCGTACCGTAGACGAGATGCGGCGGCGCTGGAGTCAGTAGTGACTTTCGTTGTGCACACAAAAGATGGTACCCTGCATCTTGTACATGCAACACTTGCTTGTTTTGGAACGTAATTCGCGATATCCCATAGATTTGTCGTGGAGTTGGTTGAGCCACAAGGCTGAGGAAACGCAGCGGCAAAAGTTTTCACAACTTCATCACGACCAGACCTGGGCGAAAGCTATGCGCACCGGCCGTGTAGCTGGACAAGTTCGGCGAACAGATCGGCTGCGCGGCTAGTATTTGATGTCTGCATCCAATTCTGATACTTCGCGTCTTTTAATCCACATGAATATTTTCTCAAGTCGCTCTTCGACAAGGACAAGACTAAACGCTTGAAACTCTTTCGCGTTGTGTCGAGCTCTCATGATGAGAAGTTAAGAAGCAGTATTCCCTGTGCATCCAACGATATATGAGACAGTCAATGCGCCATTTCCTTTCCCCAAACACCAAACATACAATTATAATTCCGTTTGCGTGTGATCGGAAGTTGAATGCAGGGGGCCATTTGTAGATGCCAATCACCGTCACTACATCCCTGGCACCTTTGGGCACTAAAAACGAAACACAAAACTGCTGCTGCAGGGTTGCCTTCGGCGGTCGTAGAGAGCCACTAAGCGCGACGTTTGAAGCAGCACTTTTATACCTACGTACGACGTTCGTAGGGTGCATATTTTTCTTCATTTTTACTTTCGTGAGCTTGAACAGGTGTCTTCAACACCGGTCCTTGCACGCAATTTTATATAGCCAGCATCTCGGCAAAGTTCCGCAGTCCTATTTCTGAGACTGAATTTTACCATTGCGGGTGGACCTCTACTTGGCGAACACAGCAAATACTGCTTAAAAGCCACTTTTATCAAGAAGAATGAGAAGCGCCCATTAATGCAAATATTACAAACGCAGAATGGCGTGAAATATTTAGCTGGGCTGAGCAAACGAAAATTTCTTTGGCAGCTTGAGTACACCGCTTCTGCATGTGCGTGTGCAGCTAAACCAAACCCAAGAGAGCTAACAGTGTTCTTGCGGACAATTCCTGTGAAACCAGGCGTCAACCCCTTCCAGAAAGGTCTATTTATTCAAGCACAACAAATCATTTCAGTTCGCTGCACACTGGACAAAGTTCCAAAGAACAAACAGAACGAATTTGGATGCCTTATTCAAAGTAGCCGCACCACTACTGTGCTCCTTATTATTTTGTGTTCCACGGTGTGAAGTGGTTCTGCCAAAACAGGAAGAACATCAAAAGTTTCGTAATGTTCAGAACATGCTTTGCGTCATGCATTCCTTCATGCTGTTTTTTTGTACTTAGCAATCGGGTATGCTGTATCGGCCTAGAAGTTGAGAGTGTACACGATTTGTTATCCTATACACTTCGTGCTTTTCAGGTTTCATGTGATACGTCTCGATAGCCGCCCACCGTATCCGCGCTGTTCCTTAAGACTAGGAACAGAGACTGAAGCCGATGCAGTGCTGCGCAACGTAATTTCGTCTGGCGAACAGATTTAAATAGTGCTGTACAACTCTCCGGGTATCAAAAAACTACTGATGGCCTAGCTCTGTTAGGCCAGGATATACGTAGCGAAAGCGCGGCGAGTTTTGGATCGGAAGAGTTAATATATAAAACTGGTGCATTCACTAGATGCGCCTTTATTCATGAATAATCCTTGAGGTGTCGTGGCGGAGTGGTAGCGTCTCCGCCTCAAGCGCTAGAGGACCTGGCCCTGTAGCCAGCCTCGACACAGGTTGTTTTTTTATTATTATTCAGTGAGTGTGCGGTGGTTTCAGTGGCTCCCATCGATGCCGCCATCGAATACGTTGGTTAGCGGTTAAGGGCTTAAGGGCGGGTGAGGGAAGAGAGGGCGAGGGCGGCTCCGCGGCGAGGCGCGCGGTATGACGTCTTGCCAAATTGCGCGGTGAGCGCGCGGCGTCCGCCCAGCTGCGGCGGTTGCTAGGCAACGTCTCAAGGTCTGTCTCTGTGCCTGCTCGGAGCACCGCCAGAGCGAAATAGCAGTTTCGTGGCAGTAACGCTTGGCGCTGTAATGATATGCTGCGTTATTGGCTGCACCACGCTTTAATAGCGACACCAGCGCCACATTTGTTCACAAACATGACACTTTTCAAGAGGTATGTGTGTTGGTTTCTTCCAATTTGCCTCTAGTGTAGGATAGTTGGACACGCTCTTTTTACCCAGAAGCCATTCTAATGATGATAATGGATTTTTATGGCGCAAGGGCATCTATGGCCAAAGAACGCCATGGCACAAGATATTTTCGACTTCTCAAGTTGGGGTCAAAGACCCATTTCCCAAGCATTTCACCCTAAATAGGCCGAGCACCAGACCAGAGGAAAGCTTGTACCCACTGTATCCCCGGTGGGTACCCGGCGGCACGGGGGGTCGAACCCCGTACCGAGGCGGATGTTGAACCACTTGGCCACCGCTGCTGTAGAAAAGATTCTAAGTTGTGAGAAAATTTATTTATTTATTTATTTATTTACAATACTGCCAGTCCCATCAGGGACCATAGCAGGTGGGCGAACAAAAATGACAAACATGATAAAAATTTGAGCCGTGCACTTTGGAATACAAATCAAACACACCTGAACAGAAAGGAACAAGAAAAATACAAGAAAAAGTAAACATTAGCAAGGAAAAATAAAAATACATGTCTAGGAGTCGGGTAGAGCATTGCAATAAGGAATTCAATTAGAGCACATGGGAACACAGCAGCGGAAAAAATAAGACTTTCTTCACAATTAATTAACAATCTAATGAAGTGATGAGAGGCCGTTGAGTATGTCAGTGAAACTGCTTTATTCGTTAATTGATAATGATTCTATCCGTGACGTGAACTGAGATAATGTGGTTGCAGTTATGATTGAGGGATCAAGGCGATTCCATTCTCTGATCACGAGGGGAAAGTACGAATACATGAACGTGTCGTTATGGCATGAGTATTCTGTTATCGCGGCTGCGTGTTTATGCCTCGACGGGCGTGATTGCGAGAAAGATATGTATTTTGATACGTCTATCTTGTAGTAGTTGTGCATCAGGTGAAATAAAAATTTTAGTCGTGCTTGTTGCGCTCTTGATGATAGCGTCTCTAAACCCGAAATAGCCGCGAGGTTAGTTGGTGAATCTGTGCGCTTATATTTGTTGTGTATAAACCGCAAAGCTTTACGCTGTACTTTTTCTAGTTTTGTTACATTAGTCACTGAATGGGGGAACCAAACTGTGTTAGCGTATTCTAAAACTGGTCGAACGAAAGTAGTATATGCGAGAAGCTTTGTCGATGTGGGTGCAAGGCGCAGACATCTTCGAAGAAAAAATAGTTTGCGTAATGCTTTCGAGGTTATGCTAGCAATGTGCGCGTCCCATCTGAGGTCAGAAGTTAGTGTGATGCCTAAGTACTTATGCTGGTGAACTTTCGTCAGTATTCTGCCATTAACAAAGTACGGAAAATCATAAGGTTGCCTTTTTCTTGTTACCGTCATGCAAACAGATTTAGTCGTGTTTACCGTCATTTGCCATGTTTTGCACCATTCGGTTATTTTGTTCAATGAATCGCTGAGTGAAATGTGGTCTTCGTAGCTGTTAATTGTTTTATAGATAATGCAGTCATCGGCGAAGAGTTTGATGTTAGAATCGATATTGTTGGTTATGTCGTTGATGAAAATTAAAAATAACAGTGGCCCCAACACGGATCCTTGAGGTACACCTGATATGACGGGTACTGTCGCAGATTCCATGTTCTGAAACAGTACGAATTGTGTCCGGTGTGATAAGTAATCTGAAATCCAATCTAAAATTTCCCCATCCCCGATGGCACCCCGTAACTTTGCTATTAATTTGTTGTGGCAGACGCGATCGAATGCTTTAGAAAAGTCCAATAATATAATGTCAGTCTGGCTACAGTTATTGATGGCGAATGCAAGGTCATGCACAACCTCTGTAAGCTGTGTGACGGTTGATAGCCCATGACGGAATCCATGTTGGTTTGGAGATAACAGATTGTGTGTATCAAGGAAGTTTGTTAGGTGTTGAAGGATGATATGCTCGAGCATCTTGCAAGCCGTGCTGGTGAGAGATATTGGTCTATAGTTCGATGGTAATGTGGTGTCTCCTGTTTTGTGTATTGGTATAATCTTTGCCTTCTTCCAGTCGTCCGGTAGAGTTGATGACTCGAGAGATTTACGAAATATTAGACCCAAGTATCTGCTGCACCATTCTGCGTATCGTTTCAAGAAATCGTTTGGGATATTGTCTGGCCCGGGTGATTTTTTAGGGTCAAGCGTGAGTAATAGATTAAAAATTCCGGCATCTGATATGATTAAAGGGTCAATGCGTGATGTTTGATTGCCGTAACAGTCCGGGAGATTACCGTCATCTTTTGTGAAACTTGAGTGAAAAAACGTGTTGTACGCATTAGCATTGTTAGCTCTATCTTCTGGAGACAAGTCGGATAACGGGTTCTTAGTTGGACGGAAATGGTTCCAAAATCTATGCGGGTTGTTTGTCAGAAAGTTAGGCAGTGTTACATTAAAGTAGTGTTCCTTGGCCCGTTTGCCTATCTCTCTGAACTTCGCGATTGCGCACGCTAGTTTTGTAGTTTTAGAAGGACATGAACCATGATTTTTGATAGAAATACGCAACCTTTTCACATGACGTTTAGCGTGGATAACATCCCTTGTTACCCATGGACTGTTTCTTTGTGGACGCTTAGTTTTTAGTGGAACATAATTAGTTATGCAGTGTGAAACCATAGTCTTAAAATGAAGCCAAACCCTGTTAATATTGATTGAGGGGTCGGAGACCATTTCACTGAATGCTTCAAATTCATGTGCGAGGTAGGTTAATATGCTGGCATTATCAGCCTTATCGAAGTTCAGTGTTGTCTTTACATCGGATCGTTTTTGTATTGAGCAGTCTAGAGGTAACAAACATAATGGTATGTTGTGATCAGAGATGCCTTCGATGATTTCTGTCTGCGCTTGGTGTACTGGAAAGTGATCACTGATTAGTATAAGATCGAGTATATTGTTTGCTGATCCTTGCTTGCGTGTTGGTTCTAGGATAATTTGGTGGAGATTAAAGGAGAGCATTAAGTCAAAAAGAGCTTCTGAAGATGATGATGTGTGTTGCATAGTTATCCAGTCCACGTCCGGAAGGTTAAAGTCACCCATGAGAATGATTCTAGTGCTGCAAGCATATTGTTGAAGGAAGTCATGAATGACAGAAATGCACTCATCTCCTGAAGAGGGACTCCTATACAAACAGCCTACACAGACAGTAGTATTGTTGCAGAGAAGTCTGCAGAATACGCTTTCAGCACCCGACACATCTGGGAGCATAACAAACGGCAGGGTTTTCTTTATCAAGAGAGCCACACCACCGCCACGGGAGTCTCGGTCTTTCCGAATGACTGAGTAGTTGGGTGGTGCGATTTCATGACTCGAAATTTCTGGTGAAAGCCAAGTCTCCGTGACGGCGACAATATCAGGTTCCCAATCAATTAATAAGTTTTCTAAAGATTCTACTTTGTTTACTATGCTCCTTGCGTTTACATTTATGATGGTCAGTGCTTTAATCGTGCTCTTCCCCGTGTCGTTGGTGGGCTCCTTTTTTCGACTGTCTCCTCCTGCTCTTCGTTTTTTTTCAGCGGAACTTTCTCGTTCGTTTCATGATCCCAAACAAAGGCGCAGCTGTTTATAAATAATTTGTCGAAGGCAAGCGAAACTTTGTCCCCTTTTTGTCGATTTTCTTTGGCACTGTTCCACAGTTTTTTTCTGATTTCTCGAATTCTCGGAGAGAAATCTTCCCCAATGGCATATTTCGTGTCTTTAAGTTTAAAACCTTGCTTCAGTATTGCTGACTTGTTACGGGCATCCAGGAGTTTAAAAATTACCGGTCTATTCTTATTAGCCTGCGGCCTGCCTAACCGGTGAATACGTTCAAAGGCAACTGGATCGAGCTTTAGGGTATCTTGAATGATACTTTTGTTGACAGCCTGCTCCAGAGTTTCGGTTGATTCTTCTTCATCTTCTGGTAGTCCATAAACAATTAAGTTTGATCTCCTGCTTCTGTTCTCAAGATCATCTATCTTTTTTTCCAGTGATTCTATTACGTGATTCATGCGAGAAATCTCAGTTTGACAAGACTGCACTTTAGTTTCTAGAAGTGTTATGGCATCTAACTTGTTTTCGATGTCTGTCAGCCGTTTTTCCTTTATTTCTTTAATATCTTCCGCAATATCCTTCAGTTGTTTAGCGATTTGTGCCATTTCAGGGCCGGGATTTGTTTCGACGTCCCCTTCCCCTTCGAGGCTGGCTACAGGGCCAGGTCCTCTAGCGCTTGAGGCGGAGACGCTACCACTCCGCCACGACACCTCAAGGATTATTCATGAATAAAGGCGCATCTAGTGAATGCACCAGTTTTATATATTAACTCTTCCGATCCAAAACTCGCCGCGCTTTCGCTACGTATATCCTGGCCTAACAGAGCTAGGCCATCAGTAGTTTTTTGATACCCGGAGAGTTGTACAGCACTATTTAAATCTGTTCGCCAGACGAAATTACGTTGCGCAGCACTGCATCGGCTTCAGTCTCTGTTCCTAGTCTTAAGGAACAGCGCGGATACGGTGGGCGGCTATCGAGACGTATCACATGAAACCTGAAAAGCACGAAGTGTATAGGATAACAAATCGTGTACACTCTCAACTTCTAGGCCGATACAGCATACCCGATTGCTAAGTACAAAAAAACAGCATGAAGGAATGCATGACGCAAAGCATGTTCTGAACATTACGAAACTTTTGATGTTCTTCCTGTTTTGGCAGAACCACTTCACACCGTGGAACACAAAATAATAAGGAGCACAGTAGTGGTGCGGCTACTTTGAATAAGGCATCCAAATTCGTTCTGTTTGTTCTTTGGAACTTTGTCCAGTGTGCAGCGAACTGAAATGATTTGTTGTGCTTGAATAAATAGACCTTTCTGGAAGGGGTTGACGCCTGGTTTCACAGGAATTGTCCGCAAGAACACTGTTAGCTCTCTTGGGTTTGGTTTAGCTGCACACGCACATGCAGAAGCGGTGTACTCAAGCTGCCAAAGAAATTTTCGTTTGCTCAGCCCAGCTAAATATTTCACGCCATTCTGCGTTTGTAATATTTGCATTAATGGGCGCTTCTCATTCTTCTTGATAAAAGTGGCTTTTAAGCAGTATTTGCTGTGTTCGCCAAGTAGAGGTCCACCCGCAATGGTAAAATTCAGTCTCAGAAATAGGACTGCGGAACTTTGCCGAGATGCTGGCTATATAAAATTGCGTGCAAGGACCGGTGTTGAAGACACCTGTTCAAGCTCACGAAAGTAAAAATGAAGAAAAATATGCACCCTACGAACGTCGTACGTAGGTATAAAAGTGCTGCTTCAAACGTCGCGCTTAGTGGCTCTCTACGACCGCCGAAGGCAACCCTGCAGCAGCAGTTTTGTGTTTCGTTTTTAGTGCCCAAAGGTGCCAGGGATGTAGTGACGGTGATTGGCATCTACAAATGGCCCCCTGCATTCAACTTCCGATCACACGCAAACGGAATTATAATTGTATGTTTGGTGTTTGGGGAAAGGAAATGGCGCATTGACTGTCTCATATATCGTTGGATGCACAGGGAATACTGCTTCTTAACTTCTCATCATGAGAGCTCGACACAACGCGAAAGAGTTTCAAGCGTTTAGTCTTGTCCTTGTCGAAGAGCGACTTGAGAAAATATTCATGTGGATTAAAAGACGCGAAGTATCAGAATTGGATGCAGACATCAAATACTAGCCGCGCAGCCGATCTGTTCGCCGAACTTGTCCAGCTACACGGCCGGTGCGCATAGCTTTCGCCCAGGTCTGGTCGTGATGAAGTTGTGAAAACTTTTGCCGCTGCGTTTCCTCAGCCTTGTGGCTCAACCAACTCCACGACAAATCTATGGGATATCGCGAATTACGTTCCAAAACAAGCAAGTGTTGCATGTACAAGATGCAGGGTACCATCTTTTGTGTGCACAACGAAAGTCACTACTGACTCCAGCGCCGCCGCATCTCGTCTACGGTACGGCCTTACGCTTGTGTATACCTAAGAACGCTTAAAGACACACATGTCCTTACGCACGAAAGCTGCTATTACGCTGGTCTTTTAAGCAGAGATCCCTGCGGCAGGGCCTCATCTATCTGCCATTTAGTTGAGTGATTACAAAATCCAGAGTATTTTCTGCGCCGTTACAGACGCCGTTAGAGTATTAAGTGTTCACCTGTAAATGTGTCGGAAATGAACAAGTGGTTTCCCTCTCGACGTACATCAGCCAAAAACATTAGCTGTGGTTTAAACTTTCGATAACTATTTTGCGTAGCGAAAGCTTTCTTTGCATGGCTATGTTCACAAACGCCACGCACATTGCCGAATGGACTAAGTGTAAAGCGTGTATTAAATGCCCGATGCTCGATGGGGCAGTTCCCACCTGCCACGCTGGGCAAATTGTGACGACGTCACAAGGCCACATGATCTGCCACGTGACACCTGTCACGTGACTGCACTGACGCTGCCCTCTTGAAAACCTAGCGTAGTGAAGCTTTCGCTTCAAAATCGAAAAACCTTAACTTTTGCTTAGCACTGTAATCAGCCTCCCTTTTAAATGCATCAGATAGGCACCCAGGCACAACTCTAGTTCATAGAGTGTGACAACAAGAAGACGACGCATATGCTCTGAAAGTAAATAACAGTGCTGCGTTTCTCTTTTTGCCCTGAATACAGTTCTAACTCTAAGATAACACTTCCGTTTGCGCTGTTATTGTGAATCATATGCACATCATATCATAAGCATGCGGTCGAAAATTTTTTTATATACTGATTCATTTCTTTTTTTCTACCTTGCATATCTTTTCTGCCCTGTCTTTTTTCATTCCAGTATTCTACGAAACACCCGAGTTTCGGTCTTGAAATCAACACGACAACGTCTGATAAAGCTGCCTTTATTGCTCGCATTTCTGCGTTGAAATATGCAGTGTCGCCAACGTACGAGCGCCGAAGTAAGCAGCATCGCAGCCCTGGCATCATCACTAATACTGACTCATCAATTTACAGTAAAAAATATGCCCGCAAAAAAAAGTACACCCACAGGGCCACTCAGAGAGTGCCTGCCGAGCAAGCGCTTTGCATCTGATCGGCAAGACAGCGTCTTTGCTGGCATTCGTTAAACCTAGCCGCGATTCGCGGAAGCAGGTACAGGGCTGCTATCTCTTGAGAACCTTTTTTGAGGTTCAGGTCGCTCTGTCAATCACGATGGCAACCTCCTTGTTACTGGGGCTGAATAGGAGTCTTAACTCTCTGACACCTCTGCAACTGTGGCTTCTAAGCTCTGTCAATATTCCGTGGCTTCCTAGCCTTCAAGAGGCGTCCCTGTACACAATCCCAGTCGCGATATGCGCAGATATCTTATGCATCGAACCCCATGAAGATCTTGTGCGTTGCGTAGCGTATATTGATGGCTGGCTGATGCCGCTGCTCCAAATCAGGACGTGGCAGTTGCACCGCCTCCGCGAAGAACCGACACTCACCGACTGCATCGCGCGGTTGGATCGCTTGTCGTTCGCTCTGCGAATCGGCCAGCGCGACCAGGTACTCGCTTGGACCGTCAACAGATTCGCTGTCCATGCATGTCTGCTGACAGAATACTCGCAAGGCTCGTTCTCGCAGCTGAATATCATGTACGTGGCCCTGTGGCATGGACGACCTCTTGTTGCTATCCACTCATTGGACGAAGCGCTCCGGTGGCGAGTACATGCTGTTCTCCGAGGCGATTTGAGCGACGACTCCGTACCAGGGCACGACTTGCCGCCCGGCCTCTTTACCTTGGTCTTCCGTGTCGCCGCATCGCTTCTGGATGAAGCATATCGGAGGCCACAACGCCGACAGGACACAGGGTTGAGGTAATTCTTATATCAGATGTTGACAGTGCAAAAAATCTGTCTTTCTTGGAAGGCAATGGACCTCGTCGTGACTGAAACTTTTCCTCGTGATACTATTCCTTCTAGCGTGGGCAACACCCGGTGACCATAGTGAAAAAATGTTCAACGAGCTTTCGCGAGTTTGTACAACACAAAGATGACCCAATGTAAGGTGCACATTATCGAGACTATGCTGAAGTTGTGAACTCAAATTATTTGATTTTCCTAGTGACGATGTCTTCTTGAACGGCCGCACAATCACCCAACAGTTGCGCTAAAGGTTGTGAATATCATGCAATGTACACTTTTTATTATGTTCATAGCATTTAAAGCTGCAGCGGTGGCTGTGTATTTATGGTGCTGGGCTGCTGACCAGAAAGACGTGGGCTGGCTTCTGGCCGCAGTGGTCGCAATTCGATGGAGGCAAAATTCTTGAGGCCCGTGTAATGGGCGGTGCCAATGTGCGTTATAGAACTCCGGGTGGCCGAAATTACCCGGAGCCATCCAGTACAGTGGCTCTAATTGCCTGAGTCACTTTTGGACGTTAAATGCCATAAAACCGTGCAGCCAAACCATGTTCATAGATTTTACTGCATTCATGTTTGCTGACGCCGTACCGCTGCCTTGTTTGTGTTCGTCATGACAATAACGTTATTTTGCACGTGTCTTCTAAACCGCTGACTCTGGTTGATAACAATCGGGTTGAGTCTGCTGTGATCGGTACAACTCTAGAGGTTAGGTTGGTCTTTGTGTTAGACATGCAGTGTCGCCTACAACTTTGACCGTTTAGATGTACTGAGCCGACACATATGCGATGTCCCGTTTCTTTACTATATGTTGCGGCAAAAGTATACAAAAATAAATAAGCTGTCTCAAAATTTTTATCAGCCTGCTGGTCTGCTATAATAAATTGTTCTCTCTCGCTCAAGCAGGTAAATAAATCACCCTAAGCAATTTGGGGTGTAGTATTGGCTTATGCTCGTTCAGCAGTTTTACATTCATTGAGTTCCGTTTTCTGGTGTTGTAGTAAAAATTTTGTTTATGAAAGCAGTGCATGTATTTTTTGCTTGCATTTATCACTTGCATTTCAGTTCATTGTACATGACACCAAATGTAGCTGCCTCGAAAACAGTTCGATGGCTTTGTAAAGCCGTCTACAAATTTTTGTAAAGGCGGCAATCGACTTCGGAAAACATTGAAAAATAAATTTTATTTCATAATCGTTTTCACAGCCAGGCATACTAAATACACACTTTCGAGCTACTGATGAACAAAGCAAGATTGAAGCATTGGTTTACCAAGAGCATCTGCAGACTGTTAGTGAAGCGCTCTTGGATCCTTTGTATCAGATGAAATATTCGAGTAGCAACATTCTAATAAACTTTTATTGAGCACTTAGCCATATGCTTTGCCAGCATTTGTAATATTTTCTCTATATGACTGGGAGAACAAGCCTCCGAAGAATATTTTCACCAGTTTTGTGTAAACGCCGGTCAGTTCCGAAGTTATCTCGGCGTTAAACTTCATCGTAAAACCATTAAACTGATTATAAAATGTCGTTTCCTACCGAAGATGTTTACAAAGACAAAGAATGCCCAGTCGGACGTTTTCCAGCTGAGCCTGTCGGCTTCACTCAGGCTGAACTGAAGCCACCGAAATGAAGGGCTTATATGATATCTGCTATATTTGTGGCATTGCGTTTTGTTGGAGAGCGTCCTACCCGAGCTCGCGAAGCTAATTGGGAGCTCCTGAGCTAACAAACCCGTCTGCATCCAGTGTACTGCCGGCGGTTGCGCACTGGTGTGTTGCGCCAGCGCTACAAGCGGCTTCTAGGCTTCATAAACAGAACTCCTCGGTCCCTCTTCTTGGCAGTAATGGCGGCATTCTGAGCAGTGCGTTGCGCGTATCTTGCATGTTTCAGCATTCGTATTACGTGGGACTTGTTGCGTTTTGTAACTGTCATCGCGGTCACTTTGACGTTGCGTGGTTTTCTTTGCTTAAGGTGCCAGTTATATAGCGAATTGTGCTATGCTTATGAAAATCGAAAAATCTAGACATCAGCTGATGAAATAATTTCTGAGCGATATTGCAGCGACGGGCATGTTGCGTTCCAGTGAATTACGCACGACAGCGACAAAGCGCAGCAAGTTCCAAGTATGAAGAATAGTGCGCACTAACTTGCAAATATAACTTGCAAGCCAGTGCAATGAGTGCCGGCATTGCTGCCAAGAAGAGGCACGAAATGTGTACTGTGTTTCTATGCAGCCTAGAAGCAGCTTGTGGCGGTAGAATGCGACTTGCGCAACAGCTCACTGAATGTAACCAAACGTGTTGAGCACTGCATCAAAAAGTTTGGTGGTGTACTTAAGCTGTCAACGTTTCCTTCTAACAAGAAAACAAGGCACCCAGAATGTCGTAACACTACAATGTCATCCAGATGTGACGCACTGAAGGAGCGACGTTCTGATTCGGAGCAACTGCTAACGCTTCTGAAATGGTATTCAAGGAATAAAAACACAAAAATCAAGGTGGCATTAATGCTTGTCACCGTGTTCAAGAAGAACAAGACTAGCGTGAATATAGTTCTCCAGCTCACAACTCGAACAGGCGTGACACTGTGCTGGTGAAAGCAAAGAACACGCTTACAGCAGAAAAAGTTGGCTCTAGTTGCTCGAATCCTCTACTTGCGAATGAGGGCTTGTGTACAATGCTGAAGAAATGGCTTGACGCACCTTTAACATGGGAAATGTACCAGACGTGAAAATTTGTAGAAACGCGAAATGGCAGATTCTGTCAAGAAAATCTGATTCATCGACAATTTTCAATATCACCTTCCCTACATTGGACATATAGATAACAAATACTCGATGTCAAGTTACGTATAATACCTATCAAAAATCCGATGTCCAAAGACGGCCAAATTCTTTTGGCCTTGTTATAATACGCTGCAGCTACATAGAAAAATAAAGCTGTGTCCCTACTTAATTTATGGGAACTTTTGCGTAGAATATGTGATGAGTCACTATTGACTCACGTCTACAGTGGCGACGAGCTTTGGACTCGATTGTGGCTTAACTATCTTCGCGTCTCAATGTGCTTCGTTGAATTGCTAGTGAGCAATGGGGAAACCATCCTGCTTCAGTGATCAGGCTTCACGATGCCCTGGTGACAAGTCGCATAATGTACCAGCTCCCTTTAATTTCCCCTCGGTATCGCAGCTGGAACGCCTTGAGGTTTTGCACAGAATGGGATTAAGGAGGGCTCTCGGCGTTCCGCAGGTTGCTCCAAACAATGCAGTACTGTATGAGTCTCAATCGAAACCTCTTCGGCTAGCCGCTTCACAAAGACTTTTGCTGCAAATTGGCCGCCTCAGAGAGACTGTTGCCGGGAGAGCGCTTCTACAGCGCCTTCGAAAGAGATCTGAGTCCCGGGCGTACTTGGCCTTAAATACTCTTCGTTCTCTGGGTCTCGACCTTCGAGATCGACCTAAGACGTTGAAGCCACCTTGGTTTTTTCCGAGCCTCGATTGTTCCTTGACAATTCCCCACGTTCGCGCTAAGCGGAATTCTCCTTTAGCGGCAATGCGTTCGCTCGTACTGGAACATCTTGAGACCGAATATTCCAGTCATCTTCAAATTTTTACAGACGGCTCTGTGGACAAGGTGAGAGGATCTAGTGCAGCTGCTTTTCATATTCCGTCTTTGAAGTATGATTGGTCTGTTCGTTTTATTAAAGTCGTGTCCTCCACAATGGCTGAAAGCGTTGCCATTGAGGCAGCTCTAAAGAAGCTACGGTGTTGTACGCCTCAACCTACTGTCATAATTACGGATTCAAAATCTGCCCTTCAAAGGTTAGAGTACGGGTTCCCCACTGATGCCTTGAGTCTAAGATCCCTACGTTTGGTACAGATTCTACATAGCAAATGCTTCTCTATACGTTTTCAATGGGTGCCCTCGCACATAGGTGTCTTAGGCAACGAGATAGCAGACAACCTCGCCCATACAGCTCTCTGCGGGATTCCAGTACATGGAGTCCCTCATGAAGTCAAGCAAATGTTCAGAGATGTGGTGTTGTGCCACTTCAGTTCGTTGTGGAGCTCTCCTCATCAGCCATGTGTGACCAAGGGTCTCAAAAGGTACCAAGCCACTTTGCTGCACCGCGTTCGCACGGATTCTCCTCGTACGCCGGCGTGGATGTATAAAACTGGCCTAGCGTTGTCACCATTGTGTTCAACGTGTGGTGTGTGTGGTGACATAGAACATTACCTCTTGTGCTGTTCTTTGTACAACGCGGAACGGGCTGTGTTATTCGGGTCCCTCAAGAAGGCAGGAGTTCCTCACAGTTCTCTTCAGGACATTGTTTTCCCGTGCGGGAGCCAGTCGAGTAGAAGGGATGCTTCTCGCCTTCTTCTACTTTACCTGCAGGACACGGATTTGGCCTCCAAATGGTGACCTCAGGAGTGTCTATTTGGGTTTTTGCGGACAGTGTTTCTGTGATTTCTATTTAAGTGTCGCTACAGTGGAGCAATTGCCGGCAGCAACTGCAAGGCTAATCCCACCGGTAGTTTACAACCACTCAACTCAACTCAACTCAACGGGTATATGAGGCTGACAAGGCGACGACGGATGGCGCTCGAAAGAACAAACAGGAACGCAGTGCGCACCGTCATGTTCGTTTCAAAATTACTCCCGTCATGAATTTATGAGAATATGCAGAGTTGGACGCACCGACTGGTGTTATGGAACAGCCAGAAGTTCAAAGCTTTAGACCCTAACGAGCTGAATGAGCTCAATGGGCTGAAAGTTAAAACAAAGAACAGGACAGAATTACCTCAGCGTACGCACACGAGGCTAACGAAGAATAAGACATCTAAATTCCGTGCTAAACATTAAGCCAACAACTAAGGTTGATTGCAGGAACGTGTACAGCATATATGCAGGCATTGCTCATATAGAAACAAACGTTATACAGCAACTGCTAGCCCGACACACGCTGCGCTCTTCAAATCGTGACTAAATTTGGAGCAACCTGGACTCGCTTGTCACAGAACTTTATGCTTTCTACGATGTCATTGAAGCCATATTTAAAATAGTTTTTAGTACAGAAGCCGGCCGACTCCTCGGAGACAGTCAAC
This sequence comes from Amblyomma americanum, assembly GCF_052857255.1. Lineage (NCBI taxonomy): Eukaryota > Metazoa > Arthropoda > Arachnida > Ixodida > Ixodidae > Amblyomma > Amblyomma americanum. The sequence goes on along the minus strand of NC_135505.1, from coordinate 64,015,251 downwards.
GATTCAGGACATTCATGCTCTAAATAAGGAAAGAGCAGTGCACTTCCAGAAATATAGGACTCAGGGAGAGGCTCAAAAAGTTAACGAGAGGAAAGCATACTCCCGTAAAAATCAACTTCCGAACGCTGATGCCAGCGTTCCTTATGTCTCCACTCTATTCGTCCTAAGTTGCCGCCACGTTTATGAATTACACCTGGCGTGATGCCAATGTGCACTTGGCCCATGCCTCATAACGGAAGCGGAACAGGTGTGTTTTACGAGTATAACAGCTAGAAAGCAGGGTCTGGAATTGCAGGGGAATGTAGGATCTCAAGGAGACGCAGGCGGTTCATCAAACGTACGAAATGCTCAACGCTTGCCGCTGATACGGCGTTTGCCACCTGATGTAGACGCGAGCAGGAACAAAGGCCTCATTGAGATTAACAGTACAGGAAATGGCTGCCAGGCTGATTACGGCTGATGAACAAAAATGAGAGCTCAAGCATGCCGACATTCCTGCCAGACAACACATTCGGAGACAATCCGTATTATATCTTCAATATAGCAATTTGTGCTATAGGATAACAGCTTGAAAAAGTTTAACCCGCGAGTACTATTGCCGCGGTAGAAATTAATGCGCGGAAATCGCAGCCTACTCGACATCAACCTAACTCGTGGTACCAGCCGCGAGACAGCACGCGCAGAAGAAGAAGAGAAGTGCATGGTTGGTGCAGTGGTTTTCATTGCTGCGATCCCTTTCTTGAGGCGCTTTGAGCAAGACTAGTGCTCTGAATCTTGTTATCTTTCGATTCAAAGGAGTTCAGGGAACTCGAGTTCAGTCGGATGCTATGGAGTCTGTTCTAGTGGCGGCGGGCTCAGAGGAGCGCTTCTCAGGGCAAGATGATGTCGGCGGCTGGCACGTGCCGGAGCAGCGCAGGGCCGAGGACTCCGGGAAGCGTCGCAAGCAGCGTAGCGCGGTGACCAGAGGCGACCTTGATCCGGAGCGGTACCCTCCCGAGGACGCCTCGCATGCTGGCCGTTGGCTCCGCTACACCTCGTTCGTGGTTGGCATCGCCGCGGCCGCGTCGTCGACGCTGTTCGTGACGCCCGTCGTACTTATGGACTGGATGGGAAAATGTCAGCAGGGCTGCTTCTCCCTGGACGAAGACCTGAGGCGCTCCCTGGACCGCAGCGTACATCCGTGCGACGACTTCTACAGGTGAGAATCGAGATTCCGTCTTCGGCATGTTGTGCTCTCCTGAACCTAGTGTGACGCTCGGGGCCTGGAGCGAAGACACAAGGACGGCAACTAATTTAAAATAGTTGCATATTTAATTATACACATTGCAGTCGCGACAGAGTGACGCACACGAGACTCATCACGCACGGCTTCTGCAGAAAACTGCGGCAGTCATCGTTTGCGCCACGCAAACAATACAGAAGCTGCCACCTGTCGTGTGGCGGGCAAAGCATGTGAATTAGTCCGCGCTAAGGTGCTGCCATCTGCCAGAAATTCGATTATATGGCACACATCTCGCGCTAGCAAGGTGGGAGTTACAGCGCGACCTCTCTGCTCCTGCCCACACCAGATTAAAGAGAAAAGGTTGTGGCATGAGCCTGTATCCGATGAAAAGTTGTGTGCATCGAATTACGGTTCAAATCCCTTGTGAGCGCTTACCTCCACCTTATTAGACCTGTTGCTTCTTTAGTTACGTCAGGTCCACTTTTCCACGGTGTTCAAGATATCTGTTTCTTAACTGATTAAAAGGAATACGTGACAAGCGCCTAAATTTCTCTTGGCTGCCACCACATGGCGCAGGAATTTAAGCAGTTAAGCGAACAAGAAAAGTGACAAGCAAACATCTGCACAGCAGTAGTGGGGAAAATGAGCAATTATCGGTTAAGAAAAAGGTTAAAGAAACAGAGAGAGCCCTATGGAAAACAGAGATGCTGACGAAATCGGCACTGGGAACATGCAGGATCTTTAAACAGGAAATTTTCACAGAAAACATCGATGAGAATTATTGGGGAAGCTCTTTGTTGTTTGAAGCCAGGACGGGAGTTTTGCGAACTAAGATATATAGAGTCAGGTGCCACGAGATAAACTATAAACACGTTGTGCGTTGCGTGCGGAGAGGAGGAGGAAACGGCCGAACACTTGATACTTTTCTGTAAAGGGCTTCACCCTATAGTGGAAAGCAGCGGGGATGATAACCCAAGGAATTGGGGTTTAACGACAGTGAAGGGATAGTATACTTTAAGCGGGTAGAAATAACCTAGCGAAGGTTATCTGATTGGTGGTTAAACCAAGACAAGAGTAAAATTTCATAAGTCATGGCTAGGTTGCTGGAGCCACCGCCCGATTTAAAGGGTTCAGTCTTACCCATCCATCCATCCATCCATCCATCCATCCATCCATCCATCCATCCATCCATCCATCCATCCATCCATCCATCCATCCATCCATCCATCCATCCATCCATCCATACATACATACATACATACATACATACATACATACATACATACATACATACATACATACATGCATACATACATACATACATACATACATACATACATACATACATACATACATACATACATACATACATACATACATACATACATACATACATACATACATACATACATACATACATACAGACATACATACACACACACATACATACATACATACATACATACATACATACATACATACATACATACATACATACATACATACATACATACATACATACATACATACAGACATACATACACACATACATACATACATACATACATACATACATACATACATACATACATACATACATACATACATACATACATACATACATACATACATACATACATACATACATACATACATACATACATCGCTGAAAAGAGAGCGTTCAAAAGACACAACAAAAGAAAGATATTCAAGATGTGGCAGGAAAGAAGAACGTGATAGGTCGTTAGGCTAATCCCCACTGCCTGGAAGTTGTCCCGAAATGCTGAAAATGGTCTTATTCGCAATAGTATAAAAACTGAGGAGGCGTTTCGACACAACAGATGACAAGTGGCCCCAATTCTTTGTTTGTTTGCTTCCTTTTTCCCCACATTTTGACAGTGAATCTTGTGTTTTTGTTTGATAAATATCAATTTATGGAGTCACAGCAAGGGCGCTTTGGTTATCCGAAACTGGCATAACTAACTATTTAGGTGGCAAATGAATGCTTCGTTTCCCCTCTCTGCTGCGGTGTAGAAAAGGATCCCCATAATTTTCGAAGAAAATGAGCTCAAGCTTATGGCAATAGTATGTGTAGGAGTTTATGAACTGCACCTTTTATGAGCTTCTCGCCGCTGCCCCTAAGTCGTTGTGACGATTTACGATAACTGGATATTGAGGAAAAATACATGCAGTTTTCGTGGCTCCTAGAAACAGAGTATTTTCTTTTTCTCGGAGGGCTGATGTTTGATGAGAAGGAAAACATACATTTGTTGCCTGGAAAGTGCGATATTCCACAGAACCTTGCACGTCGTAGATAGAAATGTCTGACAAAATAATAGAATCCTCGCCCATTTCCAAAGAAATGGCAGTGTAGTCCAACGTTTCTAGACAATTTTAATTTCAGCTCCTTACGGAAGACTGCTTGGGCAGAGGTTGCGCGAACTCCTGGGTCTGTAGCCGAGAATATCGGCATCGTCTGCTGGCGCGGGAGTTTCATCCTTCTGCAGTAGCAAGCAATTACACGTGATTCGCGTGTGAGTTTTGGGTGCATGGCGCTTGTCGTGACGGCGAGAAATTCTGGAAGGTTAAAATTAGAACACGTGATAGCTTCACGAGAGTGTCACATATGCTACCCTGCTTTTTGCTCCCGGCTGCGCAAGTAGCAGCAAGACGAATTTTTCATATTGCCTCGCGATTGCGGCGAAATGGGAGTTTAGATTGCGTTGCAATGACAAATGACGGCATCACACATTTCAGGTATGTGAGCGTCATTTTGCGGATGATGATATTATGCAGGCTTACACACAATTTTTAAACAGGCAAGAGTTGTGCATTCCTCGCGGGGACTGGGCGATATGCCCGGCGCCACCCTTCTAGACTTTACCGATCTTCTAGAGCTCAACTGAAAAGAAAAAAAGTTTTAATGAAGGCGAAAGTCACCAACACAGCGCGCTTTCATGTATTCTTCTATGCACGGAGATATCTTTGAATCGACAATATATACTTTGTGCTAGAGTAAGCCGTGCGTAGACATTCATTCTGAGCTACCTTGTGCCACTTTTCTCCTTGTCTGAGACCATCACCCTGCACTGACGCTAGGTAATATGGCCAATCTGACGCTACTCTCTGCGGGCTGGGGTCATACATCTATATAGGTAGAAATAACAAGAGTGTCTGCAGTTTAATACTCGTGCAAGCTAACGTCAGGCCGCATAATAATTCCCAAGCCTGTTATCATGTGGAAGAAGTTGGTAGCTGCGTCGTGAATGTCTATTATAAGCTGCAGGAGCTGCTGGTGAGAACTTCAGCCTCTATCCCGGGCTTCAGAGAATCCCGATGAAGCTTGCAGGTGGCTTAAATATCTGAGCAGCTGAAGTGCAAGAACAAATCTCGATGAATAGGTGGCGAAGTAATAAGTTGAAGATACTGTTGTCTTAATTTTTTTTTCTAGCGGTAGCACTACTAGGCGCATTTTCCAATTTCGGGTATACGTACTATCGCGGCCAAGTCGTACTCCACGCATCGGGAGCTCGAGCAACGAAAAACTGCATCGTATTGCCATCTATAGCACGAAGCATTGAAACGAGTAAAGCAACAAGCCTGTAGAGAATAAAGGGCTCCCTTTGGCTGTCTCGATCCCAGATGCAGCCTGTAGATGGCGATACGATGCAGTTTTTCATTGCTCCTGCTCCCGCTGTGCGGAGTAAAGCACTTTTGTCCCCGATAGTACGTACGTTCCTGAAGCCTGCTTTGTGCCAGGCGGCGCACCTGTAAAACGGGTTGTGGGCAACCTGCCAGCTGTGCAAACCTGGGAGGCCTTCGCTTCGGTCAAGGCCTGGGCGAAGGTCTTCAAGGTAAATGTCCAGTGAAAAAGCCCTAGGTAGAAGGCCTATAGGCAAAAGGCCTCCATGGTAAAGACCTTTCGTTGAAATTACTCTACGTCGAGGGCCTTTACGGTTCAGGCCTTTAGTATAAAGGCATTTGGTTAAAGGATGATTTCGTAATCACTGCACGTAGGGACTTTGAGTGCCCACCGTAAATAGTGGTGCTGCAAGATTTTCCGCCTTACCTATGATAAACAGCCTAATACTTGTTTCGAAGCAGCTGATATGTGCCCGTTGCCTGCGTCTTCGAAGGTAGGTTCGAGCGACGAAGCAAAAAGCAGCGAGTAAGAGGAGCCATAAGGGGCAAAACTTGAATAAAGAAGGCCCTTCGAACAATTGCGTGTTGGAGAAAAGAGAGAGGCAGTACTTGACCATGAAAGCAGCCCTCTGAGAGTTACAGATCGAGGAATTGGAATGGAACAGGTTGAGATTACACCTTTGCAGCACATGACGTTTACGACATCAGTAAAGAAGTTTCAATCAGTGCGCATTCTTAAAACACAGCTCATTTCTCGCGCACAGAAACACTTTCGTCATAACATACGATCAGTGTGAAGTAAGCGCTGTAACCGCAGTACCGGGGCTAGATGGAGGAAGTGTGAGGAGCGGGCGCGGCCAGAATGGGGTGCACTGAGGCCTTTGGGAAACGTCGGCGACGTTTACACGCCAGTCGGAAGGCAAGCCTCCTTGATTTCTCTTCGGCGTGCACCGTGCAACACGTGTTTCGTGTCAATTTTAACTAGAGATGCTGTTTTTTATTTCCCGTGCGGTGCATGCGTTAGAATGCCTAGAAAACAAAGCCACTGTTTTGTGCCTGGGAGCGCAACAAGCTTTTAGTCTTACAAGAGGGAGCTGTCACTATTTGGTGTTCCCAGAATAAGGTAGCGTGGTCATGTTTCAGCCTCTAACAGGGTCTTGGCATCACATATTCGGCTTCTCTGCCTCAAGAACAAAGGTGAAGACAGCGTTTTTACCCAAGATTGTCTTGGAAGCCGTGATCCTTGCTGAAAAAGATGGCCTGAAGGTAGATTTTTTTACAGCTGATGAAGCTTCATGGAACCGCTGTATGTTGCGCAGCACATGTTTGGAATATCTTGTTCCACGAGCTTCGTGAAGCCGTCTGTTGGTCATCCCGTTGACATGACAAAGAAACATGCCTTTTTTGTTCTGAATTCCCTCATTTGGGGTAATCCGTAATAAATTGTTTCCTGATGGCTTTCTACAGAACATCAGATAATGTCCAGCAGCCCGTGGTCGTCTCCTGTCGTCCTCGTGAAGAAGAAAGAAAGACGTGTATCCGCTGCCACGTATCGATGACTCCCTCGACCGTCTTCGTCAAGCCATGTACTTCTCTTCGGTAGACCTCAGGAGCGGTTATCGGCAGATAGAAGTCGATGAGAGGGACCGTGAGAAAACCGCTTTCAACACACCGGACCAGCTCTACGAATTTTGCGTCCTCCCATTCGGGCCCTGCTGCGCTCCAGCCACTTTCCAAAGAATGATGGAGAGCGTCCTTGCAGGTCTGAAGTGGCAGACATGTCTTGTTTATCTTGACGATGTCATTATTTTTTCCGCAACGTTCACGGAACATCTGCACCGCCTCAGAACTGTCCTCGAAGACGTGCGTTCCCCAAACCTCTCCTTCAAACCACAAAAATGTCACTTTGGGTTCACCAAATTGAAGTTTCTCGGGCACGTCACTAGTGCTGATGGAATCCGAGCTGACCCAGGGAAGCTTGCCGCCGTTGATGCCTTTCCGGTCCCCGTTAAAAAAAAGTCAGTTTCCTAGGCCTGTGCTCCTACTATCGTCGCTTCATTGCAAACTTCGCCCAGCTTGCCAGCCCTCTGACGTTCCTTACATGAGATGGTACATCATTTTCCTGGCGGAATGAACGGCAAACTGCCTTCGACTAATTACGACGCCGACTCCAATCGCCGCCAATCCTAGCACATTTCGACGAAGAGGCCTACACGGATGCACATACGGATGAGAGCAACGTCGTTTCCGGCGCCGTTCTCGTCCAGCGGTAAGACGGTGTCGTCAAAGTAATTGCCTACGCCAGCCGCGCACTGTCGTGAGCTGAATTGAACTACTCCACCACCAAAGTAAAAGAATGCATAGCGCTAGTTTGGGCAGAAGCAAAGTTCCGCCCACACCTATAAGACAGACCGTTTTGCGTCGTCACCGACCAACATTCGCTTTGCTGGCTGAAAAATTTAAAGGACCCTTGTGGCCGCCTCGCACATTGGGCATTACACCTTCAAGAATTCGATTACACCGTCACCTATAAGCCCGGTCGGAAGCACACCGACGCTGATAGCCTGCCACGCGCTTCGGTTGAACCTCCTCCACAAGACACTATCGACGACGATACCTTCCTGGGAGCCGTGAGCACGTCTGATCTCGTTTCCAGACAGCGTGACGACGCCGAGCTGCGTCTGCTCATAGAACATCTCGAAGGCGGGCAACCTGAGATACCACGGTACCTTTCTCGTGGGCTATCATCGTTCTGCCTCTGAAGCAGGGTGCTTTATAAAAAGAACTTCTCTTCTTCTAACCCCTTCAGCTACGGTCAGATTTTATTGAGGTGATAGTAGCGTTTTCCTAGCCAGTTTAATGCATTGGGTGATTTCCTGGCAGCTGATGAGACCCTCCTCTGTGTCCCGGGCTCGAGTCGTTGCCCACGGCTCGGCCGATAGATCCTCGAGCCATATTATGGGCTGTCTCGTTCCCATTGTTGCCATAGCCACCTGGTACCCAGGTCACCTCCTTTTTTCAGGGTAGCGTTAGCGGGTTTTGAGGCACGTTCATGAGATTCTTTCATTCGAACAGTTGATAATGGCAATTTTGCAGCCATAAGAGTTTCAATTTTGACGTTATTTCAGGGTTCCGATGGGCTCTTCCGCAACATCGGAGTGTTTGACGCTGACTGTAGCTGTCGATATTAGTCCTCCATTTCCTCTTCAGAGCGCTACCGCGAAGGCTTCGATATAGCCTTTGTATGCCACCGCATCATAATACTCTATATATCCTGCCTTCCCCCGCAATTCTTCGCTAGCGCCTTGGCTCCAGCTGTTATCCTACCTTCGTGGTAGGAAGGATGTATGTTCTTTGGCGGTGGTTTGATGGTCATGGTGTTTCTAATCTTTGAGGGTAGAACATTTATTCACGCGCCAATAATTCTAGGCTGCGGGCAGTTTGAAAATAGGCAAATTGTCTGAAATGGAGACATTTGCGAGAGAGATGTAAAACGAGCGAATTTCTCACTGAAACGAGGTGTTTTGAGCAAACCTAGAGGATTAATGGCGCGTGGAGAATGTGCTTCGACCGAAGAGAGCCGGCTACGTTCAAATGAACCGAGCGTTTGGGTGGTGCCGGATAGTTTTGGCACTTGCTTTGCTCCGCATTTTACCAAATGGTGAGTTTGCGCGGTCTCCATAGTTTTTAATTCAAACTTTTGGAGATCCTACGAGCGATATGCAGAGTTCAAGAGATGCTGCCCTGGCCTTCTGTCCATTGTATGGGTTCCTGCCTGCTGCCTTGCGGCCATGAGGCCGCGAGCGGCGAGTCTCCGGCGAGCAGTTTGCAGCGGCTACGAGAGCGGGGAGGGGGGGTCAGCCCCCTTTTTTCCTTCCAATAAAGGTGGAATTTGCTATGCCTGCAGCGGGACAAGGACGAGTTCCCGGTGACCTTCCTGTTCGTCGGATGACCCCGGCACCCCGCCTGTACGAGCTGTCTTGCAGTCATCACCGCAACGCTCGTAGCCCCTTCGTCGTTGGCCTCCATGGGGAGTTCAACCGTACGCAGACATTTAAGGAGGGAGGGATGTGGAAACCTGTTTCCCCCCTGCATTTCGATGCGGAAAGCCCCGGCTGGGCGAGGAGGGAATTGTCCATCATGGGGGAAAGGGAACGGCGTCTGGAGCGCCACCTCGTAGGTTACGCGCATATCTGCGGGACTGGACACCTCTTCGGGATCCGGCCAGCGTTGTGACCGGTTGCAACGGCACGCTCTCGTAACCTTCCGTGGCAGGCGCACGGGGATCCGTTGTGCCTTGCCACTGGAATTCTGGTTCCAGGCAGCGAAGCGAGCGCAGCAAAAGCGCGCTCTGGTGGCCTTCCCCAGCAAATGCTAGAGAATGGCTTTGTCCCAAGAATGCGGCGCGCACGGGAAAACCCGGCCGCCATTATCGGCGCATACAAACGTTCGCCCCCGCTTTAGCCGGTAAGTCGGAAGTCCATCTTACGTAGCCTTCTATTTCCGAGGAATGCCTCGTTGATGTTTTGTAGCTAGCTGGCCCGCTCTGTGCATTAATTATAAGTGTAATAAATAGCATATGAGTTTTAACGCTATTGTCGTCCCCTCCCTTTGTTACCTCGAGCACCAACCCCATCCGCGGTTAGCGAGCGGGAACGCTGCATCCGCGGAGTGGGAGAGCAGGCGGGGCGAAAGGCTTTGTCCCCCCGATATTTCCACAACATTTACCTTGAAGGCCTTTGCCCAGGCCTTGACCCAAGTGAAGGCCTCCCAGGTTTACACACCTGGCAGGTTGCCCACAACCCGTTGGACAGGTCCGCCGCCTGGCAAAAAGCAGGCTTCAGGAACGTACGCACAGCGGGAGCCGGAGCAACGGAAAACTGCATCTTAATGACATCTACAGGATGCATCTGGGATTGAGACAGTCAAAGGGAGCCCTTTATTCTCTACAGGCTTGTTGCTTTACTCGTTTCAAATCTTCGTTCTATATGGCAATACGATGCAGTTTTTTGTTGCTCTAGCTCCCGCTGCGTAGAGTATACGACATGGCCGCGATAGTACGTATACCCGTGTTTTGAAAATGCGCCTAGTAGTGCTACCGCTCGAAAAAAAAAATTAAGACAACAGTATCCTCAACTTATGACTTCGCCACCTATTCATAAATATTTGTCCTTGCACTTCAGCTGCTCAGATATTTAAGCCACCTGCAGGCTTCATCGGCATTCTCGGAAGCCCGGTGATAGAGGCTGAAGTTTTCACCAGCGGCTCCTGCAGCTTGTAATAGACAATCAGGACGCAGCTACCAACTTCTTCCACATGATAACAGGCTTGGGAATTATTATGCGGCCCGGCTCTAGCTTGCACGAGTATTGAACTGTAGACACTCTTGTTATATCTACCTATAAATATGTATGTCCTCAGCCCGCCGAGGGTAGCGTCAGATTGGCCGTATTACCTAACTTCAGTGCAGGGTGATGGTCTCAGCCGAGGAGAAAAGTGGCACAAGCTATAGCTCAGAATGAATGTCTACGCACGGCTTACTCTAGCACAATGTATATATTGTCGATGCAAAAATATCTCCGTGCATAGAAGAATGCATGAAAGCACACTGTGTTGGTGACTTTCGCCTTCATTGAAAGTGTTTTGCTTTTGAGTTGAGCTCCAGAAAAACGGTGATGTCTAGAAGGGCGGCACCGGGCATGGCGCCCAGTTTTCGTGAGGAATGCTCAACCCTTGCCTGTTTACAAATTGTTTGTAAGCCTGCATAATATCATCATCCGCTAAATGACGCTTACATGCCTTAAACGTGTGAGGCCGTCATTTGTCATTGCGAAGCAATCTATCCTTCCACATGGCTGCAATCGGGACGCAATGTGAAAAAATCGTTTTTGCTCCCACTTGCGAGCCGGGAGGAAAAAGCAGGGTAGCATATACAACCCTCTCGTGAAGCTATCAGGTGTCCGGATTTCACCCTGCAGAATTTTTCGCCACCACGACAAGCGCCATTCAGACAAAACTCAGACACGAATCCCCTGTAGTTGCTTGCTACTGCAGTGAATGAAAGTCCAATGCCGGCAGACGATGCAAAAATTCTCGGCTATACAGACCCAGGAGTTCCCGCGACTACCTCCAAAGCAGTTTCGCGTACGAAGCTGAAATTAAAATTGTCTAGAAACTTTGGACTACACTGCTATTCCTTTGGAAGTGGGTGAGGATTCTATTATCTTGTCAGACATTTCTAGCCACGACGTGCAATGTTCCGTGGAATATCACACTTTCCAGGCAACAAATGTATGTTCTCCTTCCCATCAAACATCAGCACTCCGAGAAAAAGAAAATACTCTGTTTCTAGGAGCCAAGAAACCTGCATGTATTTGTCCTCAATGTCCAGTTATCGTAAACCGTCACAACGACATAGGGGCCGCTGCCAGAAACTTATCAGAGGTGCAATTCATACACTCCTACACATACTATTGCCATAAGCATGAACTCATTTTCTTCGAAAATAACAGGGATCCTTTTCTACACCGCAGCAGACACGGTAAACAAAACATTCCTTTGCCACCTAAATAGTTAGTTATGCCAATTTCTGATAACCAAAGCGCCCTTGCTATGACTCCATAGATTGAGATTTATGAAACAAAAATGAAGATTCACTGCCAAATAAAGTGGGAAAAATGGTAGCAAACAAACAAAGAATTGGGGGCACTTGTCATCTTTTGTGTCCAAATGCCTCCTCATTTTTTTTACTATTGCAAATGAGACCATTTTGAGCTTTTCGGGACAACTTCCAGGCAGTGGGGATTAGCCTAACGACCTATCACGTTCTTCTTTGCTGCCACACCGTCATTCTCTTTCTTTTGTTATGTCTTTTCAACACTCTCTTTTCATAGATGGATGGATGGATGGATGGATGGATGGATGGATGGATGGATGGATGGATGGATGGATGGATGGATGGATGGATGGATGGATGGATGGATGGATGGATGGATGGATGGATGGATGGATGGATGGATGGATGGATGGATGGATGGATGGATGGATGGATGGATGGATGGATGGATGGATGGATGGATGGATGGATGGATGGATGGATGGATGGATGGATGGATGGATGGATGGATGGATGGATGGATGGATGGATGGATGGATGGATGGATGGATGGATGGATGAAGACTGAACTCTTTAAATCGGGCGGTGGCTACAGCCACCTAGCCATGACTTATGAAATTTTACTCTTGTCTGGATTTAACAACTAATCAGATAGCATTCGCTAGGTTACTTCTACCCGCTTAAAGTCTACCTTCCCTTCCCTTCTACTTTCCCTTCACGCCAATTCCTTGGATTAATAATCCCCGCTGCTTTCCACTGTAGGGTGAGGCCCTTCAGAAAAGAATCAAGTGTTCAGCCGTTTCATCCCCCTTTCCGCACGCAACGCACAACGTGCTGATCTCGTGGCTCCTGACTCTATATATCTTAGTCCGTAAAACTCCCATCCTGGCCTCAAACAAGAAAAAGCTTCGCCTGTAATTATCATAGATCTTTTCTTCGGAAATTTCCTGTTTGAAGATCCTGCATGTTCCCAGTGCCGATTTCGTCAGCATCCCTGTTTTGCACATGGCTCTCTCTGTTTCTTTAGCCTTTTTCTGAACCGATAATTGCTGATTGGCACCACTACTGCTGTGCAGATATTTGCTTGTCAATTTTCTAGTTCGCTTAACTGCTTAAATTCCTGCGCAACGTGGTGGCAGCCAACAGAACTAGAGGAGCTTGTCCCGTATTTCTTGTAATCAGTTAAGAAACAGATATATTGACCACCGTGAAAACGTTGACCTGACGTAACTAAAGAAGCAACATGTCTAATAATGCGGAGGTAAGCGCTCACAAGGGATTTGAACCATAATTCAATGCACACAACTTTTCATCGGGTACAGACTCATGCCACAACTTTTTCTCTTTAAGCTGATGTGGGCAGGAACAGAAAGGTCGCGCTGCCACTTCCACCTTGCTAGTGCGAGACGTGAGCCATATAATCGAATTTCTGGCAGATGGCAGCACCTTAGCGCGGACTAATACGCATGCTTCGCCCGCCGCACGACAGGGGGCAGCTTCTGTATTGTTTCCGTGGCGCAAACGATGACTGCCGCAGTTTTTTGCAGAAGCCGTGCGTGATGAGTCTCGTGTGCGTCACTCTGTCGCGACTGCAATGTGTATAATTACATATGCAACCATTTTAAATTAGTTGCCGTCCTTGTGTCTTCGCTCCAGGCCCCGAGCGTCACACTAGGTTCAAGAGAGCACAACATGCCGAAGACGGAATCTCGATTCTCACCTGTAGAAGTCGTCGCACGGATGCACGCTGCTGTCCAGGGAGCGCCTGAGGTCTTCGTCCAGGAAGAAGCAGCCCTGCTGACATTTTCCCATCCAGTCCATAAGTACGACGGGCGTCACGAACAGCATTGCAGACGCGGCCGCGGCGAGGCCGACCACAAACGAGGTGTAGCGGATCCAACGGCCAGCATGCGAGGCATCCTCGGGAGGGTACCGCTCCGGATCAAGGTCACCTCTTGTCACCGCGCTACGCTGCTTGCGACGCTTCCCGGAGTCCTTGGCCCTGCACTGCTCCGGCACGTGCCAGCCGCCGACATCATATCGCCCTGAAAAGCGTTCCTCTGAGCCCGCCACTACAACGCTCTCCATAGCACCCGACTGAACTCGATCTCCCTCAACTCCTCTGAATCAAAAAATAAAAGATTCAGAGCACTAGTCTTGCTCAAAGCGCCTCAAGAAAGGGACCGCAGCAATGAAAACCACTGCACCAGCCGGGCACTTCTCTTCTTCTTCTGCGCGTGCTGTCTCGCGGCCGGTACCACGAGTTAGGTTGATGTCGACTAGGCTGCGATTTTGCGCGTATTCATTTCTACCGCGGCAATAGTACTCGCGGATCAAATTTTTCAAGCTGTTGTCATATAGCAGAAATTTCTATATTGAAGATATAATGCGGATTTTCTCCGAATGTAGAAGGAAACCAGAGCAAAAGACGAAGACACAGGAACAAGGAACACAGGACACCGCTGTTCCTTGTTTCTGTGTCTTCGTCTTTTGCGCTGGTTTCCTTCTTCAATTATGTACCGACTCGCCCAGCTCTCCACTCTACTTCTCCGAATGTATTGTCCGGCCGTAATGCCGGCATGCTTCAGCTCTCATTGTTGTCCATCAGCCGTACTTAGCCTTGCAGCCGTGTATCGCATTTCCCGTACTGTTAATTTCAATGAGGGCATTGATTCTGCTCGCGTCTACATCAGGTGGCAAACGACGCATCAGCGGCCAGCGTTGAACATTTCGAACGTATGATGAACCGCCTGCGTCTCCTTGAGATCCTGCATGCCCCTCCAGTCTCAGGCCCTCCTTTCTAGCTGTTATACTTGCAAAACACACCTGCTCCGCTTCCGTTATGAGGCATGGTCCTAGTGCACATTGGTATCACGCCAGGTGTAATTCTTAAACCTGACGGCAACATCATATGACGAATAGAGTGGATACATAAGGAACGCTGGGATTAGCGTTCGGAAATTGATTTTTACGGGAGTATGCTTTCCTCTCGTTAATGTTTTGAGCCTCTCCCTAAGTCCAATATTTCTGGAAGCGCACTGCTCTTTCTTTATTTAAAGCATGGATCTCCTGAATCGTTGCTTGTCTCCATGAAGTCGGCCGGCTTCCGTACTACAAACTATATTAAGTACAGCCTCAATGACATCGCAGAACGCACAAAGTTCTGTGACAAGCGAGTCCAGGTTGCCCCAAATTTAGTCACGATTAGAAAAGCTCAGCTTGTGTCGGGCTAGCAGTTGCTGTAGTAACGTTTGTTTCTACATGACTAATGCGTCCATATATGCTGTACACGTTCCTGCAATCAACCTGGGTTGTTGGCTTAATGTTTAGCACGGAATTTAGATGTCTTATTCTTCGTTAGCGTCATGTGCGTAGACTGAGGTAATTCTGTCCTTTTCTTTGTTTAACTTTCGGCTCATTGAGTAACGCATAAGAGGTCGTTAGGGACAAAAGTCTTTCCGCTTCTGGCTGTTCGTTCAATAACACCAGTCAGTTTGTTCAACTCTGCATATTCTCATCAATTCCCGACGGGAGTAATTTTGTTACGGACATGACGGTGCGCACTGCGTTCCTGTTTGTTATTTCGAGCGCCGCCCGACATCGGCTTGTCAGCCTCATATACCCGCTGTTGAAGCACCTCATGGGCAAGACTTATGTAAATATCCTTACAGGTTACTTGCAACCTAGATGATATGCCTTTGATCACATTGCCAGCCATGCAAACTGTCATTCATTTAAGACATACGACTTTGTGGCGCAATGCTACGCAGCTCGTCCACAATTTGTAATATGTGATTTTCAGAGGTGTGCGAGTAGTACATACTATGAACCGAATTGAAGGCGCATAGTCTAGCTTTGCTACCGAATGGAATAGCAATGGGTTAGCTAAAAACCGCACCGAACACGAATAAAATATTTTAAGCAAATTTGATCGTTGTGCGACTCTTCAATGAGAAATCATGATAAACAACGATGCCTTGATTTCGCTGTTGAAGTTGTTGCTTTTAAAAGACTCAACAGTGATATCCTTGTGCCGAATCGTAACACGAAGTCATCGCATTCAGTTTTTCGTTCTCCTGTTGTGCTTATAAAAAGTAACGTTAGCTGGTGGTAACGGAATACCATAAACAATTGCCCCATCTCGGTGCATGAGATGGGCATAGCTTCACAGGAGGCATGGCCTCGGAGGTAAGGCTATGCTTGCTGAACCTTCCTGGGCCCTGCCGCGTCGTCCGATCTCTGAGCCTATGTATGAGGATATCGAACGCGGCCACGCAAATAAATCGCACCGCTACGCTGAATCCTCCATCCAGAGACTCTACATCTCGCGCGTACCAATGGCAGCAGAATGGTGCGCAGCGTGTATGGCGCTATATTTTGTAAAACTCGTGGTAGAAAAATATGGCAGGCCTGATTCCAACTTCGTGGCAACTATTCCAAAAGCACTGAAAACTTGAGGGAATATCCAATTCGTTTGCAGTCGCTTTCGACATTGAACCTTTATTCGTTCGAAGTGTCGAATAGGAAGATAGTTCATTTGGTATTCGAAATTTTCGCATATTCGCACACCCCTCGTGATATTCAATTTTGAGCCTCACTCAGAGTCGCGCTTAAAGGTGAGTCTCTCTTTGATTCTCGAGCCGCTATAGACAGTATGGAAGATACATGTATCTTCAATACTCTCTTTCGATTTTTTTCTGAATCGGTATGAGGCGTTGCTTGCCAAAAATGAAACTATCGGATTATGGGTATCAAAAATGCACTTTTTGTTTATCGGTTGCCGCTGGTTAGCGCGATATTCAGCGACTGCTGTCCAGGTAGTTATACGTTACGATATGTTATGGTAGACAGTATGAGAGCTACCTCTCATCTGTATAGTTCTCGGGCGATCTTTTTGGCTTTCGTAAACGTAGCCGTTTTTCGTCTATATCTTTTCAACTGCCCGCCGCTCAAGAAGCGTACCGCCGCCTATGATCCTCTCCTAGGCTGGTGGGTTGCGCAGCAGCTCCCTTCGATCGACCGAGCTACATTCCTCCTCCCTCGGCACCACCCTTCCTCCCCTTTCCGCGTTAACCACGTTCCGGATGGTTACCGTGGTACGCCTTCCTACACTGCCGCCGTACCATCCGCCTCTCACCGTACCGTCATTCCACGGCAACCTTCCTTCTCCTTCCAGGGCAACTGCGCACCTGTTTCCTCTTCTCCGTACCCTCGTCCTTCCAGGGTAACCTTCCTCCGGTTGGGGATTCCTCAACTCTTCTCCTTCCATAACCGCCCCACGTATGGTTCCTGTGGTAATCAACAATAGCTTACGCATCTCTCCGCACACATCATACCTTACTCCTCCCTCCTTCGACCACCCTCCGAGTGGTTACCATGGCAACGCATCCACCGGTTACTTCGACGACTACTACTACGGACAATGACATGCTATCATGATGATTCGTTCATGGTTTGGTTTTGGTTTATGGGATTTAGCGTCACAAAGCGACTCAGGCTATGAGAGACGCCGTAGTGAAGGGCTCCTGAAATTTCCACCACCTGGGGTTCTTTAACGTGCACTGACATCGCAGAGTACACGGGTCTTTAGAATTTCGCCTCCATCGAAATTCGACCGCCGCGGCCGGGCCAGCAGCCGAGCGCCATAACCACTCAGCCACCGCGGCGGCAGGCTATCATGATGAAAAACAGCGAAAACTAGACGGACCACACAAGAGGAAGAAGACACCACGAGCACTTTTGCTTTGTTTTTTAATTTTTATTTTTATTACAATTACCCACCAAATTACCCAAAATTCTGCTTTTCTACGACACACTACTAAGACGCGAAAGAAAGCAACTAGTTCTTAACAGCTCTGGCTGTAAAAGAATTTGCTAGGTTCTTTATTGAAGTAATTGTTCCAACGCCCCAATGGCTTCACTTCAGTGCTCAAGTTTTAACAAAACTACATGCGCCGACTGATTGCATGAAGAAATGCTCATGGCCGGTTCTTTTAAACTGTTTCAAACATGGTGCGCTAAACCTCCATACACCAAACGAAACATGAAATTTGGAAATCATGCAGTAATTTCTTAATCGGCAAACCGTAATCCCCGCTTTATTAATATTGTCGATCTCAGTGATGCATCGAGTTATCGACGATACGGTATCGAGTATTTGTATCGGAAATTATTTTTGGCTCGTTAGCTTGCATCTTTATAAGATATACTAATTTTGAGTGTATCGGTTATCTGTATCGATAATAATTTTTCCCCTGTGTAGTGCCCATGGTTTCTCTCAAGCTGCTTTTTCGTCCGCTTTTTCTTATCCATGTGAATTTAGTTTTTATTTTTCGACAAACAGTTGGGGCCTGCTTCGCGGTAGTACTCTTCAAGTTAAATTTGTGTTCTCCAGTAAATGAATGTTTCCCACCTCTACCTGTTTATGTTGTTAAATAATAAGCATAAGCCTTAGGGCGCAGCTGTTGCATTGCTGCGAAGTTTTATGCCAACGGTATGTATGGTGTATTGAATTACAAAGGATCAAAGCGTATTTATAGGGCACACCTCTATTAACGCGAGAGCGCTAATAGTCCCGTTCCGCGAAAATTTTGGCGTTGGCGTGTCAAGAAAACCAGGTGACCAATCTTGCCACCTACGTCACGTGACCATATGACGTTATCAGAACAAGCCAACCATGGCAGTTGTGAGATATATTACATAACCTCACCCCTGGCTGTCTTTCAAACGGCCACGTGCCGTGGATGTGGCGCATCTCGTAACCACTGCACCTGTGCACCAATATTCGTGTCAGGATTGCCCGTGATCTATTCGTATAGGGTAGAGGATGACCAACTCAGCGATACAGTCATGTCGGCAAAACCTGTGCGGCAGAAGTACTTTCGCGGAAGCGATTTTTAATGGTATAGCGCTGTTATCTCAAAGTTAGCTGTACTCAGCATGTAATGTGAGCTGTACTCTTAAAGTTAGCATAGCTTGAAGATAGCATTTATGGTTGGCCTAGGACACGAAGACCTTATAACGCACGCACATTCCCATTAATAGTGTTTCATTTCTCAGGTCAATCGAAGCTATATCTGGCCCCTCAGGCAGCAGCAACCGCCCTTAGATATATTAAGCATAGAGCGTAACGCTACAGCTTACCGGGTACAGCGGCCCGCTACAACGCACGCGTTGTTTGGTCTCGACGCACAAGGAGTGCGCGCTGTTGACGGGAACATGGCGCCCTCTGGCTCCCCAGGGCGATCTACATGTACGCAGTGGAGGCTCGCGGTACGCGGTAGTGATCGCGGTATGCCCTATGCTTAATCAAGATTTTATTGCACCACACAGCACTTCGCTCGAAAGCTTTAGATAGGTTTGTGGACCACTATACCAGACGGCTATGGGGCGACATAGTGTGCGTATGACCTCTTAAGCCATTGTATGAATCCCAGATTCCCTGCCTGGGCTTGTCCATAAGCGAATCTACGGTCAATGGCATCGTTGCTAATTTTATAACCAACGTATTAGGCGCCTAGCAGAAAACTTTTGCAAAATTTTACATCTTTACAACTACTACTACTGCTACCACCCCTGATAAGACTCAAAACCCAGAGATGGGCGCTTAAGTCCTGTCGCTGCAAAAGGAAACATAAAACAAACCCTCAGAAGGTGTCACATGAAATCAACATGCTTCCGCCTATCTAATTTAACGTTCTATTGCGCTCGCACTGTATACAGCATTCTTGAATGGCTGCATCTGGTGCAGAATTTGTTATAAAGAACACCTATGGCCAATTCTAAATGTCTGCACAAAAGCCGCTAGAATCGTTTGCAAGTGGAGAATAACACGAATTCTGAATTTTGTTTACACCTCGCTACTCAGCGAAGTATACTGAAATTGTAAATTATGGGATTTATTGTCCCAGAGCGATACATGGGCTATGATGGACGAGGTAGTTCAGGCCTTCCTAATAACTTTGATCACCTGAGGAACTGTCGCTGACATTGGACATCATACGCGCGTTTTCGTATCCCGGCCCCATCAAAGTGAGGCTGCCGGAGCCAGAAGGGTCGTGGTGGCCTGATAACGCTGGCGAGTTCAAATGTAACCTTTCTGCACGAGGGCGCATCCTTGGACTCCTAAGTCGCTGATCATTTTGTGGTTCCAGGGTTCCGCAAATATTTTCGAGCGCTTCTGAGTACGAGGGCGCATTTCTCTTCTCTGGAATATCTATTCCCTTCCAACGCTTCCGCCAACTGATTTCTCTAGTTTACTTCCTTTGTAACCTGAGGCCTAACCGAGCAAACTTTGTTCCCAGCCTCCTCATGTATGCGCTGCGGCTGCTGAGTAAAAGAAGTCTGTGTCTTGCTCTAATTTTCACGCTTAATTTTTGTGTAGCAAAAGTGATGAGTCGATTAGTTTTTCTGAACAACGAACCTCCATTTCCACGACATAATGATTGTCCATACATGGTACTTCAGTAGTAGCGAAGCACTGCACCTATGTGGCTACAGCTTGTATTTTAGAAACGTACTGACAAATGGGGCGGTGGCATCATTAGAGTAAGGGGGAGAATTTTCAAATGCGTTATTCTTACTGATTTTACAAAATTCGGCAGAGAGTTGAAATTTCTTCCATGTGGGGATGGGAAGCTTTATGTTTTCACGGAACCAAGGGCTGAAACGCCGTTCACCAGCAACGTTCCCAGAAAATTCTTCAGGGTGCGCGTGCAAACCGCCAGCTAATGGTCGGTTGGTGCTACCTGGGGCCACCCATTGTGGCATTTTTCTCCCCTCCCAAAAACAATAACTGAAAAATATTAGGGCGCAACATGATGATTGGAAAGGTTAACGGGGCAACCACAAACAAATGGGCAAAATGACAGGAGTCAAATAAGCTCCGTGCGATAAAAAACGAGCTGCACAAGTTTTGTAAGTTAGTGGTTGAAATAGGGCTTCATACGGTGTACGTGCACTAATTCAGACTGGGGTCGACGGAGCGCAATCTGCGCAGAGTCGTCAGGGAGAACTTCATAAGTCACATCTGTGATGCGACGCAGCACTCTGTAGGAGCCAAAGTAGAGGCATAGAAGTTTCACCAACAAGCCTGGGCGCCGGACTGGCGGCCACAACCTCATTTAGTCGTCCGATTCCTACACAACATGTCGGTGTCGTTGGTTGTAGTGGCGTGCATCTCTCCCCTGTTGCCGCCTGATGTGCGTGCCTGTGAGTTGGCGGGCTTCCTCCACGTGTTGAACAAATTCCTCAGCGTTTGGCGTCAGCGCCCGGTTTTCGGTAGCACATGGAAACATGGCATCAGCCATTGTGTGCATATCGCGCCAATAAACGAGGTGAAATTGCATAAAGTGCGTGTTTTTTGAACGGCCGTATTGTAAGTGAAAGTCATGATATGGGAGGATCTCGTCCCAAGTCTTATGCTGGACGTCTATTTACATTCGTTTTCTTGAGTCGCTATGTTGAGATCTATAGTTTCGTTTTGTTGAGTCGCTCGGTGAGCCCATTTGACTGCGCACGGTGGTCAGAGGTCTTGCGATGGCTCGTGTGACTCAACTTGAATACGCCGTGGATCAACTGTGCTGTGAAAGCCGTTCTCTAATCGGTGGTTAGGTATGATGGTGCGCCGTGCCGTAAAAGAATGTCGTGCATGAAGAACTGCGCGATTTCAGACGATGTCTAACGCGGTACAGCCTTGGTTTCTAGATTTATAGCGTGCCTGATAGTCTGTCCCGACAATGGTCTGCTTATTTCCGGGCGATGATACAGGAAATGGGCTCAGCAGATCCATGCCGACTAGGTCTAAAGGTGTGCGAGGTGGTGCGACCGGTTGGAACAAACTGCCGCTCTTGAGTGGAGGTGACTTGCGGCGCTGGCAATCACTGCAACCACGGACGTAGCAGCGGATAGTGGCAGGTTTTAACCAATAACAGGCATTGCGCACTCGAGGGAGGGTGCGTGTATATCTCAAGTGACCAGAGGTAAGCTCGTTTTGAGAGGAAAAAGGTATGACGGCACGGAGGTCTGATGGCACGACGAGGAGGTAGGCGTGGTCACTGTGGCTCGAGTTTTTGTTGTACAGGATACCGTTTCGCATGCAGAAGGAGAAAAGGTTCCGGGGAAAACTCGCACCGTACGGTAGCAGTGCGGCCCTCTAATTGGTCAATGACAGATTGTAAGTTCATGTAAGCTACCTAACTCGCCATTACGTCGGAATCGCTAACCACTCCAAAGCTCGACCGGTGCACGAGAGAGCGTGTCCGCGTCTTCGTGCTTGTGTCTAGATTTGCACGCGATTTTGTAATCTGATTCTTGGAGGCAGAGGCTCCACAATGCTAGGCGGCCTAATAGTCCCTGCAGATTGGCCAGCCAGCTCAAAAAATGATGGTCTCTCACGACTTTCAAATGGCGGCCATAAAGGTAAGATAGAAATTTCATCATGGCCCAGAAAATAGCGAGACACTACTTTTCCGCAGTAGGGTAGTTGATTGCGGCGTGAGACAAAACACGACTCCCACAAGCAATCACTCGTAACGCGCAGTCTTGGTGTTGCACAAGAACAGCACACAGGCGATGTTGCTGGCGTCGATGTGGACCTGCTGGAACTGCTGCACCTGCTCTCTTGTAGCAGGGGGATGGGGGGTCCTAGATCTCTCTCTCTCTCTCACACACACACACACACACACACACACACACACACACACACACACACACACACACACACACACACACACACACACACGCACGCACGCACGCACGCACACACACGCACGCACGCACGCACACACACACACACACACACACGCACGCACGCACGCACGCACGCGCACACACGCACGCACGCACGCGCACACACACACACACACACACACACACACACACACACACACACGCACGCACGCACGCACACACACGATAAACCTTCCAGTTCTTATTCGAAGGATTACATGCAGTACGTTTTATACGCTCCACAACTTCAACAGCTCAAAGCGGGGAGCATTATTTGCAGATAATAATACACTTCTCTGCCTGATATCATGCAGGCGCTGGAAAAACAAGAGAGCAAGGCTGAAATTGAAGAATCACATGTGATTCTACAGTGCGCATGGTTGCATGACCTTAATGACAGTGCGCTCCACAAAATGCCAAGAAAACAGGAAAACAATGTGAAACATGCTAAAGAAATTTACCTTCGGTTGAACACGGTTAAACCGAACTTCTTGAGTGATAGCTCAATTTTTCTTGGTTTGTCAAAGGGCGAGACCATTCGTTCGCCGAGATTTCGCTATTTTGTTCGTAAGTACACTCTCGCTGACTCTGTCGTCTAGCTTGCTCCTGTTCGCGCCGCTTGCCGTGAGTGCGCCGATTAATGTGAGCCCGCAGCGCGGGCATTAGTGCCATCTATTGGAGGGCGCTATTCGCGCTGGCAGGTGGAAGTGGCGCGCCATTTTCAACAAAGTTTAACTCCTCCTTCGTTCGCGCGGCTGTCGTCCCGAGCAGGGACCTGACTTTGGCCGAGCTCGATGGTGTTATTGACGGAACCAGCCTTTCTCTGGGTATATACGCCAAGAATAGAGCTTCCGCACTAAAATGTGGACACGACAGATGGTACCATACACATAGCAACGGTAAAAAGCGTCAGGAAGCCGACCAGTAAAACGAAGCTTATAT
The DNA here is from genome assembly GCF_052857255.1 of Amblyomma americanum. NCBI lineage: Eukaryota > Metazoa > Arthropoda > Arachnida > Ixodida > Ixodidae > Amblyomma > Amblyomma americanum. Next base: position 63,992,101 of record NC_135505.1, on the reverse strand, counting down.
CACTTTCACGGAGGTTGGCCATGAAGGATTGTACCAACAAGTAACAAGAGTGGAAGTGAAGGTTAGAACGCCCGTAGTTAAAATTCATAATGCGCAGCGTTGAGTTCTAAAAACGTGAGTTCTTTTTTAACAGTATAATGGGCGACACGCGCACAAAAGTATGGGCTTTACTGGTGATTAGGAGACCTTGTTTAATCCATTCGGAATTTTGCTTCTTGCCGTAGAGGAGGAATTTTGCATTTTCCAGGTACAGACGGCCAAAGCGTTTCTGGAACTGGTTGCAGTGTATAGTTAAAATTCCCCCGGAAATGTTTAACAAGTTGCGTTCGTGTTCACTTGCTCTTTCACTGAAGCATCGCTCAGTTTGGCCAATGTACCGCCCTTGTCCAAAGTTACATTCCAACTGGTTTGCTTCTAACTGTTCTGCGTGGCTGCCTAGTAAGTCTATCTGTGTAAAGCTTGCAGTATTAAGGACACGAAGTCATTCCCTATTCGAGAGATTACAGCCGCTGAGGGCGCAGAACGAAGCAGGCTGCAGGCCGCGAAAGTGAACCCCTTGGGCTGTATACCTTTGACAGAGACTGTATATTCTTCCACTAGATAACAGAATCTGACAGATGAATTCCATGCCGCGTTCAGTATATTTCACGCTGTGGCAAATAAATGAACATTCATGTTGATTTTCATATCTGCTGATCATTGTACACACCCTAAGGAGCTGCTATAGAGCCGGAAGCAAGAGTTGGACGCTTGTATCTTGCGACTTTCTTCATATTGTATGACGCAGGGTGTGCAATCGTCCACGCTCTTCTGTGAAGTGCTCGAACGGCGCGCTCTGTCGTGCATTTACGACGATCGCAGCTGTTTCACTGGCCGGATGTAGAGTTTAAAAACCTTAGTAGTTAAACAGTATCATCAATAGGAATGTACACGCGAGATAAGGTCTTGTTTCGAGCCCTCGGTCACTCGTAAATGACGCCAGTGTACTCTCTGGCGTGCTGATCGGCCACTCCAGACAAGCGTTTGGACGACTGTGCGTATGGCATAGAAAATACTGATTTCCGGTCTTTACCTGGTTCATATTCTCTGTCCTGTTTGTTTCGGGCAGTTTGAAAATGAACGAAATACACCTTAGCCTGCCACGAGCCAATTCTTCAATATATATAAAAATAGTCAGTAGGAAATTGAGCAAGTGCTGAGGGCTTTTTTGAAGCGTAGTCTCGATTGGAACTGTGGTAAGCGACAAGTTGTATTGTATTGGCGGTTAATAAACTGCAGTAGAGAAGAAATAACGACAAAGAAGGAACACACAGACAAGGACTATCCTACAAAGCATTCATGTTTTCCACAAGAAATAAGAAAGTACCGCAATAGATGGCGAAATTGTTGTTGCATGAAATGAAATAGCGGCCTCTGACCTGATGAAGGCATCGCTGTAGATAAGGTGCGACTGATTTTAGATAAGGCCGCATATCCGAAATGAGAAGCACCGACCTGTAGCGGTGGTTACTCGTATAGAACGGAAATATTCTGTAACTTTCGCAGATTTTGACTTTAAAACATGGGAGACATACGAAGGTATAATCTCCTCAGGTAGAGTGTACAGCAAGGCGGACACTGTGTAAATTCAGGCAAGAATGAAACGCGAACAGCGCCTGTGAACAAAACAAGATATTTTGCCTGTGTACTTCGAGCTGCAAAACACAGCTAGCCTAATTCAGATTTCTGGGTAAATGGCCTACTGAAGAAAACATGCATAAACAAGATGTAAGTTAATGCTGTTGTAGAAGAGTGGTGAGTTGGGCGAGTTGGAGGTAGTTCATTTTAGCGGTAAACTCAACGCGGAGGGAGGACGGACAATGGAAGGGAGGCGAAACAAGCGCTGTCTCGCAACTAAATTTTATTAAGAAGGAACGAAAATATATACATACAAATAAACGGCATAGGTACGATAGGCACGCAGTACATAGATAGCGTAGAGGGCACTGTCACCTCTAACGTCCAAAAAAAACCGAAATACATTGCGCCACAGATCTGTAGGTGACACATAAAGAGGCATCTTAAAATTCTATCTCTCTTTCAAACAACGTGACAAAATGAGTGCTAACACAGATATCTTTTTCTGTCTGATAAAATACGCCTCAATAATCTCTCCAGTGCGCTGGTCACGATGCTGGCACAACACGGTTGCATATTTGAAAACAACTTTGCATGTCTTTTTAGTTTTCTTGGTGCATTGTGCACAGGGTTTAGCGATGCTTGAACGAACGGCGTCTGAAGAAAGGTTATCATGTTCCATGAGCCGAACGTTCCGGCATCGCCGCGTTTGTCCAATGTACATTTTTTTGCATGAAAGCGGTACCTCATAGATGACGCTGCGAAAACAATCCAAAAATGGGGAATGAATACCTTGCGGCACGCCAGAAGAGTTCTGCATATACCTGTTTGCGTTTCATTCCGCCCTGACTGCACATGATGGAGCTAAAACTTAGGTGCATAATTAGCTAAAATTGAACATTCAGCATTGTTATACTTGATTTCACGCGGCAAGATAACATTGCGAAATTCAAGACCGTCAGAATCGAAGGTTAGTGCAATTTTTAAATGTTTTTAATCGCTAAAGTTGCTGGAAACATCGCACGTTGAAAATACGCATTTCAAAGCTCGTGCAGTTCCAGTCCCGCACAAATTATTTTGATGTAATGTCACTCGCAATTTTGACTCATCAAGAACAGGCGCCATATTTGATGATGCAGAAGAAATTAGTTTGGTGCCGGCTACAACAAGAAGTTAAATGACGCCATTTTAAAGTATGGAGCGTGGGAAAGCACACTAATTAAGGTTTCTATTGCGTGTTTTTATGTTCCATATCTCAAAGCACGTATGCAATTAAAAACTTTTAAGACTGTGCTCACCATCGATGTTGATGTCGTTAAATTTACCTCGTTATTTAGCGCCTTGAAATAGAAAATAGAAACGCTGGTTAGTTGATCGCGGTTAAATATCCTGTAATAATTGAAGTCTTTACCGTACGCAACGTTTGCATTGCTATATTACCTTTGTCCGTAAAGTTCCGATAGTGAGTTCATTTAAAAACATGAGTTTAACAATGAAATCATTTGTGCAGCACCGCTTTGAAATAGTCTCCCTTGGAGTCTAAACAGAGCTTCTATTGCTTTTTGAGGGCTTGGACAGTTGTAAAACGCTTCTTTTGGCAGGATTGTCAGCTCCTTTTTCGTGGCGCCCTGAATAGCCTACACGCTCCCCCCCCAGCGACCTTTTAGGACTCTCTTCACACGAGGAAACAGGAAAAAATCGCACAGGGAGAGGTCAGGGGAGTATGGTGGATGGGGAAGTACAGTAATGCTGTGCTTGGCGAGAAATTTTGTCACGCTGATAGCAGTGTGCGGCCTAGCGTTATCATGGAGAAGGCTCCATTTTCCAGATGTCCATAAGCCAGGGTGATGCTGTCGCAGTGCATCACGCATGTTTTGGAGCACGCGGATATAAAACTCCTGATCCACCGTCTGCTCTTGTATGACGAACTCCTGGTGTATGACACGTCGTGCATCGAAAAAACTATTAGCATCGCCTTTGCTTCGGTCTTATGTCACCGCACCTTTCTCGACGCCGGAGAGCTGGTGGACCGCCATTTGGCACTCTGCCTCTTTGTTTGAAGATTGTAATGAAAACACCATGTTTTGTCTTCAGCAATGATGCTGTCGATGAATGCAGCATCCTTCTCTGCCTCCGACAGCAAATCAGCGCTCACTGTTGTGCGCATGTCCTTCTGGTCCTGTGTGAGGGAGTGCGGCACAAGTCTGACATTCAGCTTTCGTTTCCCCAAGTTCTGACGCAAATTTTGGTGGCATGTTGTCTTACTAATGTTCAGAGCATGTGGTAGCATGCTGACTGCAATGGTGCGGTCTGTCTTGCTGTTCGATTTCCCTGATCCGTGCCACGTTGTTTTAATTACGTGAGGTTTAAGGGCGCCCCTGCCTTGTGGCGTCTTCCACACACGTTCTTCCCAAAACGAACTTCTTGTGCCACTCGAAACTTGGCGCCCGCGATAATGTCTCGTTGCCGTAAGCGTCACGAAGGCGCTCATACGTCTGTGTGGCTGTCTTGCCAAGCTTCATACAGAAGTTTATGTTTACATGCTGTTCGAGGTGGACATACATCTCTCAATTCCCTCACAGTAGAATGCGCAGACGACTAGTGAGAACGTATTTTTCTTTATATAGTGCTATCTAACGGATGCCACAACAAGTAACATAAATAGCTGAGGTTAGCCCTAAAAAGATAGTCCTACACATACGCTCCAACATTTGTTCTGGAGATTCATTTCTAGGGAAGAAATAAATCTGCCGCGAAACGTTACGGACAAAACTTGTAGAATGTACTCTACACACACACCGACACGTCTCTCACCATTTTGAAGCGGTAGCTTGACTACTTAAGGTCTCGGGCTGAGATCGCCGTGCGTCAAAAATTCCGTTTATAAGTTTGGAGAACCGGTGGATGGTTAATGGTTGGAACAATGGTGAAGCAATTGTGCAGGTCAAGGGTGAAGGTCATCCAACGTTTGGTCACGTGATCGAGTTTGGGCTCGCCGAGGAGCCTAAACATGGCGCTTATGTGATTGGGCGTGACGCCACGCCATTTTAACCGAGTACATGAAGGAAGAAGCGCCGGTACGCCTAGGAATAAGTCGACATTTGTTGTTCACGCGCGAACCCGTGACGTGACGGCCTCCTAAACAGAGTACATAACCGAAGGAGCGCCGGCGCGCCTAGGCACGAAGTCCACATGTGGTGTTCACGTGCTAGGCCATGATGCCATGCGTTCAAGTGACAATAAAAAAATTAACGGTCCTTTAGCTTTGGTTAAACCGAGCGAGAAGCGGTAGCTTCACGACGGTTTAGCCTGGAAAATACCAAACAGACGCTCAACGAACAGCATAACAAGCCTTTGCCAGGCTAAACCATCGGGAAGCTACCGCTTCTCACTCGGTTGAACCAAAGCTAAAGGACCGTTAATTTTTTAAAATAAAATTTTGTGAAAGGTAAAACCAAGCACCTGATATGCCCACTAGAATAACCTTCTCCCCTCCCGAAACTCATGAAAGAGAAAGCAGAGATTTATGAAACCGGCACAAAAGTCCTGAAGACGACAAATGTCTCCTGTCAGCTATTCCTGTCAGCTAGTGAAGTATTCTAGTAAAGTAAAGCAAGTAAAGTAGCTAGAAAATTATCCTGTCAGCTATTCCGTTGACCCAATGACTCCCAATAATATTATGGGTTAGCGAGGACATTTTTTAATACTTACTTTTAGATTTAGAGGGTCTAATGTCACAAAGCCACTCAGGCTTTGAGGACCACAAGAGGGCCGGGCTCCGGATAATTTTCAATAAACGGGTCTGTTTAAAGAACAGTGACATTGCATAGGTGACGAGGCGTTAGAACTTTGCCTCTAGTGAATGAATTGCTAAATGCTATGAAACACGTTTTAATAGCAACACTCTCATTAACAAACACTAGTCAGCAACAATACCAAGGCCACGATGTTAAGGAATTCAATGCCACAACGGTAATAAGAAATCTTATTGCCTTGATGAAAAATCCTCAAGAGTGCCACACATGATGGGCCCATACTAGGCTACGGTGACCCAGTGGCACAATGTTTCAATCCGCCCATATCAGGATGTTAAGTTTATTATAATCAAGTTTAATGGTCGAAGCACGCATTGGCCTAAGAGCACCATGGCACAAGGTGTTTGGCTTTACTGAACGTAAGACTCCCATTTGCCATGCATTTAAGCCCATTTCAGCCCAGACAATCCGAACATGAAACGAGGCAAACCGAACGGTGCCCACTTCCGCACATTCAGTGCATCCGGCGTATGGTTAAACCTCTAGGTTGGCGTTTCGGACAACGAAGTAAAGTTACTGTGTAATTCTGCATACTTACTTCCACTCCACTCCTGGAGAAGTGTCAGATTGTTCTGCATTATCCCAGTCTTTCAGTTTTTTGAGCTTGCACGCAAGAAATTCCATGGTGTCCACGCACTCATTCACAGCGTCTTTAATTGCTATAGCGAAACGTCGTGTCCGATCTAGAAGCAGAAATTCACAGGTTATGTGTAAAGCATGAGGCGGAAGCCATGAAGGACCAGCTTTCCTGGATATCAAGAGTTCGCTTCTAATGTGAGCCGCAAACTGCGAAACCCGCGTTACTGACAAAAAATAGTTTGAATTTTAATTGAGAAAAAACTAGAACCGCCCTAGAAATCATGTGCGATGTCGTTGAGAGTAGTGACTTGTACTTGATAGTGGTTGCCGGATCTTAATTAGAAAATTCTTCCTGCACTGGCAGCGCAAAGTTCCGATGATGGCAAATCAGAATGATGTACCATACTTCATCATTCCCGCGGCAAATTTTAAACATTCATGATAAACGCAATACAGTACGTGGCGAAGGCAGCACAGTCTGCAAGCGCTTGTTGAGAGCAACTCGATTTCCCATGTACAAGTGCGAAAACCTCCAGTTTCTCTTGCAGTTCTCAGATATATTCGTTCAATGGGATAGAACATCGAAGCTATATAGAGCATTAAACAAGCCGTATTGGAGGGCTAAATGTAAGTCTCGACTTACTCGAGCTCTCAAACGTAAGCGCACATGTCGCAGCACATATGTGTTGTTCCATTTCCTTTTCATCAAAGTACCGCCGAACAACAAATGTTTCGAAATACTCGCCTTACTTCCGAAGTGCATAGCCAGTTGGTAACCGATTCTAGTTCACGATTTCCACGTTTTAATGAGACGGAGCTGTATATATCTTCAGATTTGCTTTAAAAAAATCTACGATCCCAGATTCAGTCTTTATTGGGTGACACCGAAAAGGTCATCCCTTCAGGCTAGTGCAAGCCCTAAGAACTGATCTCTAATTGGTGGTCCTAGTAAAAATGGCTACGATATATCATCGGTTTATGCACGACAACGAACTCTTGTTGGTGCAACCAAAGACAACGTTTACAAAGCTAGTCTATTCAGAGCATAAATGCTTGGTCAACGCTTCCAGTCGCTTCGTTTTATTGCTACCACAACTTTTTATTCTCCATTAGTTCATTTGAAATACAGCACTTTGCATTCACAAATTAGGCGGAAACTCCATGGACTTCAAAGGAAAGTGGAGGGATAAACTTTAAACCGTGTCGTGGTGGCGTGCGAGAGACGTTTGATTTTTCTGTATTCCACTGTTGGCTGGAGGAATAATTTTCGCGATTCTTTTTCTAATGCAGCGGTTCTACGCTTTAAGATTATATGTTAGGAGTTCTTTTTCTTGAAATACATAAAGCAAACATATATACACTGATTATGCATACAGAAAAAGGTCGCTAAGATATATGCTGTAATGGTACCTCTTTAATAAACGTATGAACTTATGAGAATTGTTCGCTATAATTACCAACGGCGACCGTAACGCGTTTAGGCAAATATGGTACATAACACGACATATTTGATTAAAAGTGCATATTAAAATATAAAAGATGCACAACCGATAGACGCAACGCCACGCAATAAGCAAACAAATACCAAAAGCGTAACATGCTATAAGTTATCAGCAAACATATGAAGTTTGCGTTGAAGTGACAATAGACATGGAGAATTTTAATATATTAAGGTGATGCGTCCCAGGTTTTGACACTCTAATGTTCATATTCTGAAGTTGATGCGATTTTTAAAAAGCAAAAACGATTGCGACCTGGAAAGCGCTTAAAATTTCGGTCAATGATATCTCTCATGCATATAAACTTCAAAAGAATAAGATTCCTTACTACCGTCTCACCAAATACCCCAACGTTTAAATTAATTAGATCATAAATCACAAGTGATTTAAACCCGTGGTGTAAAGGGGATACAGTAAGTGCCTAGTATTCTATGTGACAAGTCTAACGCCTTGATTCTAGACAAGCTGGACAGAAAATAAATGCGAACGGGATGCCAGTCGCCAAGAAGTTATGTAGAAATTTAATTCAATTCACCTCTATTTTTTCCAGAGAGCCGGCGGCAAGAAACTGTGACCGCAGTACAAAAGCTGTATACAGTATATCTGTATCTATTCCTAAAGATATTGTCACACTTTAACATAAATTTACAAAAATAAGAGGTGATGTAAATGTGTAAAAAAATATCCAGACGTTATACCGAGAGAAGCGTTAACGTGCACAATATAATACAAATACCGTGTTATAAATATCAGGCTGTAAATGAATAAAAATGAGTGATTAAGGTAGGCAAATGAAAGACACGACGAGTTTTTTTAGTACTCTAATTAACCCGCCACGGTGGCTCAGTGGTTAAGGCGCTGAGCTACTGACCCGGAGTAGCCGGGTTCGAACCCGAGTGCGGTGGCCGCGTTTCGATGGAGCAGAAACACATAGGCGCCCGTGTTCTGTGCGATGTCAGTGCACGTTAAAGACACCCAGGTGGCCGAAATTATTCGGGAGCCCTCCGCTACGGCACCTCTTCCTTGCTTTATTCTCTCAGGCCCGGCTTTATTTCTTCCCTCACGGCGCGGTTCAGGTGTCCCCGATATTGGAGACAGATACTGTGTCATTTCCTTTCCCCAAAAACAAGTTCTCAATTTTTTTAAATTCTAATTCGAGATTAGCTATATTTTTGCCATAGCTGTTTATGGTGGCCGGATTTCAGCCAATAATCCCATGCAGAGTCAGAAACATACACTGACTAGTTGGATGAATAAAATAGTAGGTAATATACAGCTGACAATTTTCGTCTCGTAGAATAGCCTTCTAGCTGAACACCCTTAAATTTGAATCGAAGGGATAGATCTTGAGATTCTTTTAGAATGGCATGTAAAAACAGTACGAAGATAATGAATAATTGTCTTATTTAGGCAAGCGAAGCAATTAGTTAATTACAAAACAGTGGTAACATTCACATATAAAATATAATCAGAAGCATTCTCACAGCTTGTGAGATCAATATTGAAGAATAAAAAATTAAAGGGAAAAGAATTGAACCATAAAAATCAACGATGTTAATATTTTTTTTCTCAGAAGAAACCTGAGATGTTTACGGTTGGACAGGTAGCTATGTTGTAGATTTAGTGGTTTCCCAGATACCGTAAGATTCAATTTTAGCTAAGAGATTGTCACGGTTCACTGTGACAAATACTTCTCAGAAGTCATGCAGTATTAACTAAAGCAAGTTGCCTTTGTCAGTTTTTAATCTGCACATGTGACTCAAACAAAAGCATGAAAGTATTGTAGAATTAAAGTACAGCTCGAAGTCCAAATTGTTCCGAATACAGAACAGGAAATTTTCCGAGGCATTTTGATAAGCATCGTTCTGTTAGCATTTCAGTTGACTCAAATAAGGAACCATTAAAATTGGCCGCTAATTAAACAGATTTGTGGCCTGTATAAACACTGGAGAAACTTTGCAAAATAACGTTTGTATTACTCGTGCAAAACACGTGTTATGAGGTTAAGTGCATATGCAGTGATATCAATTGTCACTTTCAGGTGACTTCCATGAAGATTGTTTAAGGCTGCAGCCAGTACGGTTCATGCTCACAACTAAGTTTCTTATTTCATCAAGTGCATTTTGATAAAGAGTGAAGAAGAAAAAGGGGGTTATCCTTGCCGCACTGCCATTACTCAGAGCGAGAGCCTGCTGTCGTAGACAGACCAGAGACTCGGTCGCCACCGCCTGAGAGCTGACCTAAGCCCCCGTTACATTTGGCGGAGGTGCTGATTACTGGCCTCAACCAGTGAATGCTCACCGCCAGCCGAGCCACCACAGTCGCCCTCTTTCATTGATCGCACTACCTTTCCAGCCAGCGCTCACTTTCTCCTCGTCGTGGCTACCTTTTCTCCACGCGTAGGCGCCCTGATCTTTCACGAGAGGAAAACTAGATACCGCCGTTCCTGATGTGGCAACTGCGCCACCAGCGAAATGCCCAATGCTTCATTTATATCCCGCAAATATGGTCGCCGTTTCTGTAGTGGGTTTTTAGCTTCCGACGCTTGTCGACACCGGTGCTGCTCTTTCTGCCATGACCGCTATCGTTTGCCGCTTCTCGCGAAAAGTGACGAACCCACTTTCTGGATTCTCGCGGCGCACCGCAAGCGCGCAGCCTATTGCGCCGTTTGCGACGTGCACGGCTCGGGTCGTTATTCAGGAGATCCTGTACGTGATTCAATGGATCATTTTGCCAACCTAGTGTTATGAAATTATCTTCAGTTGGGACTTCCTGTCATACAGTATGTGCTCGTGCTGAACTCGAATTCTTTGCGCTCAGCGGTTCCTCGTCGCCGGAAGCCCCTTCTGCCGCTCCTGCCAAAGCCGTCGTTGCCGAAGACACAGAAGTGTGTGCCTGTTCTTCTGTTCTTGTGCTCATCACTTCTGACCTTGTTCGAAACGGCAACGTACATTTTACACCATCGCCCCTCTTTCTGTGCCGCAAGTACCTGCCCATACCGTACGCCATCCTCTCCCTGTTAGCTGGCCTTAACGCGTTGTTCGTGACCAATCCGCTTAGATATGTTTCAACTGCGCTTTGCGGTGAGGGCCTCGGTGCCGTCCAGATCATTGCTGTCATTCTCTATTGCGATGAGACTGACGATTCGCCGTCCCTCAACGTAGATGCCCTCAGCCGGCTGGTTCCTGCACTCGACACTTCGCCTCAAGGCGTTCTCCTTCCCTCCATCGAGACCTCTCTCCCTGCACCTCAACGCACTAAAATTCTCACGCTGCTTTATCTATTTATATCCTCCTTCGATTCACACCAACCCGCTTTGAGACCCGCACGTCGACTGTCGCCCACCCCATCGACATCAGCGCCAATATCGCGTCTCCGGCAGTGAGCGCCAAGTTATTCAAGAAGTTGACACCATGCTTCAGAGCGGCGTTATTCATGCCTCACACAATCCCCGGGCCTCACCCGTGGTACTCATAAACAATAAAAATGGCACTATTCTTTTGTGCGTTGATTACCGCTGCTAGAATAAGATCACGCGAAAGGATGTTGACCCGCTCCCCAGCATTGGTGATGCTCTGGACTGCCTTCAAGGAGCGCAACAATTCACTTCTCTCGATTTACGGTCTGGCCGTTATCAGGTCTCCATTGCCCTAAAACCGCATATGTGACCCCTGACGGCCAATATAAATTTGACGTCATGCCTTTTGGCCTCTGTAATGCTCCGGCTACTTTCGAGCGCATTAACGACACTATTCGGCGCGAGCTGCAATAGAAGCCGTGCCTCTGTTATCTCGACGACATCTATATCTTTGGCCCGACTTTGCGACTCGCCTGTCCCGGCTGAAGCACGTCTTAGATGCCTTACGAACGCCGGCATTCAGCTTAACTTAAAAAATTGTCGATTTCCAGCCTGTGAATTTACAGTTTTAGGCGTTGATGTGTCAAAAGAGGGCTTCCACCCCGACATCGGCAAACTTCGTGCTGTGACTGCGTTTCCCACCTACATGCGTTAAGGAACTGCGCTGCTTCCTAGGCCCCTGTTCCTATTTTCTACGTTTTATTCGCAACTTTGGAGCCATTGCTGCCCCTTTAACTCAGCTTCTCGGCAGCAATGTGGATTGTTCGAGTTGGTCGGCTGCCTGCGACGAAGCCTACAACACTTTGCGCAGTCTCCTCACGGCACCCCCTATCTTGCGTCAAATCGATCCGCAAGCCCTAACTGAAGTACACACGGACGCCAGTGGCACTGGCCTCAGGGCTGTGGTCGCCCTACTCAAGTCTAGATTAGAGGAATATGTGGTAGCTTACGCCAGCTGCACCCTCACGAAAGCTGAATCCAACTACTCCGTGACTGAACAACCGTTATTGGCCATTGACTGGGCCCTTGGAAAGTTTAGACTTTATCTCTATGGCCGTCTTTTTGCCGTGCTCACCGACCACCATGCCCCATGTCGGCTTTCTTCTCTCACCACCTGCGACATGCCTTATAGGCAGTGCAAAGATCAATGGATTGTCTCTCTTCTTGACTTTCTCTGCAACCCATCTATGGCTAGAGCGTCTCGCGCCCTTCATCGCCAAGCTTCAAATTTTGAAACTCTTGATGATCTGCTTTATCCGCGCAACTAAAATCTCTGATGGACGGAAATTGCTTCTCGTCATTACCCGACATCTCCGGTCCCAAATCTGCACCTGTTTGCATGCTGACCCGCAATGCAGCCACGCGGGCGTATTGAAGACCTACACTCACATCCGACTCCGGTACTACTGGCGCGGCATGTCACAAGCGGATGGCGGATCGCATGAGTCCAGCGAGACGGCAATTGTGCAGAAAGGTTATTGGACCTTGGCGCAAGAATTTCACACCTAAAAGAAGATGGCTAGCGTGCGACCAACGAGATGGGAGGAACAAATTCCTCTCGGGAGGTTATATAGCGTGGGCAACCTGTTTTAAAACCTATGAACAGAAAGTCAAGGAGAAAGCAGGGAAACAGGAAAGGGCGAGACAAGCAGATTGGGACGCGTTTTCGGTGTACCTGGCGGCCACTGCTCTTCCTAGTGACAGCAGAGCATTTCAATCCTAAATTGAGTGGACGGTTCAGAAACAGTTGTGTGGTGGCAGGTATTTAAAGCCTGTTGTGGGCATGTCAATAAAATTCAGCATTAGGGCCCGTTCCTAACCCCTCTCGGGAGGCCTCGGCCGGAACACTGATTAGCAGCTCTGGACGAGAGCAACGGTGAACTCTAGTCCAACGGGCCTCTGTCGCTGACATCCTGAAGTATGGTGTAGTGAGACCCTTCGGGGCTTTATCTGCCTTGTTTCTTAATAACAGCTTTTACGACCTCCACCGGCCGCGTGGGAAATGGCGTCAGTCTGCAGCAGCTCCTCGTTGAGTTTCAACGTGCGCCGAGCAGCTCCAGTTTGCGAGGATCCACACCTATTAGAGGTCTCTCTTGAACCGCTGAGACTACAGACTAGCTCCAAAATACATCAACAGCAGCGCCTATACGGCTCTCGCATTCTTCTCTTTAGGTGTATTAAATGTCCCTATAATCTTTTCACATAAAACTTTGTAGATGAACTCGAACCTTGTTTCATATATTTCAATGATAGCGACTTTTTCTGGAGATTTCGCAACCAGCACCATCTGTTTCATACCAGTAGCAAAAACCGCATAGCTCAAAGAGAATAATTTCAACTCGCAGCTTCAAGAAAAATAGGGGCGTGGGCATTTCGCGCGAACCTGATGGTAATGTGCCTTACACTTTTGCCTGTTCGAAAAAATTTGATGTACAAAATTCTTCCTGCGCCCACAGCAAATATTTCTAACAGTCATCGGAAATCAGAAAGATGGACTGAACATTCGTTTCCGTTTACCGCGCCGTGCGACGCGGGGTACTGCCAAACTAACTAGAAGAGCTTGTCCAATCTTTTCGAGCTATCGTTTTCTGTGTGTTCAACTTGGTTCTAGTTTTTTGGGTGGGACATTTTCTGAGATAGCTCCAACAACGACCTGCAACTATTGTAGCACAACATTAAAACTACATTAAGTACTATAGTTCCGAATCGCAAAAGAGTCCAGTAGGTTAACAGCATATAAAAGGTGCTGCTTACTTTACAATTGTATTCAAGTGCTCAAAAGTAGGTTTGTTTTGGATGTTATTGCCATGAATTCACTTTATACCCAAGGATTCACAAACTGTGTGAGGCTTCTTGACAGACTAGTCACTGTTATCCTTATTATAAGAACTGATGTTGTAGCAGACGCCGCTGTAAGGCACCAATTTCTCTTTAAAAGTCTATGTCAAAAAGAAAAATATCTTAGCAGCTTTTCTTCGTGGGCTTGTTGAAAGTTCTTAATTATCGACTGCTTAACTGTTACGCATAGCTATCTCCAGGGCTTCCAGTAGAATTTTTATCTTTAATTACTTTTGCGTACAGAATAAAAACTGGAAGCTTGCGTGCCTACTATATAATTAAAGGTCACAATATATCATCTTGTTTAGAAATGTGTCCAAAATATAATCGTCGACGAAGTGTAATCACTCATAAAATAGTCACATGCAGACAATTGCCATTCATTTAAGCCGTGTCGAAACATCAAACATACAGATCCTTTAACTCCTAAACATATAAGGCACTCGAAATCAGAGTTTCAGATTGAGAGGAGAGTCGTCCGCAGAGCAGGGCGCAAGGCAGTAAAAGATTAAGACATATGGAGGATCAGCCTATTCAATAAGGATACCTGGAATCCGGATCCACATAGTAATCTCTAGAATACAACCGGAACAGTGTTTCAGATGCACCTATGCGCAATGCTGCTGCACATAAAACTTTTTAACTTTCAATTCAACTTTGTTGTACAGATTACCGTGGGATAGTTATCGGTGGATCTGCTCCACTGATTTAAAAGAGCCTAAAAAGCTTTCAGTTAAGTTTTAGTTACTGACTGTAACTTATCCGGCACCTTGTGAAGAGCCAGCTGGCAAGCTGGTCCTGAGCCTAAATTTAGCTAGTTGTTAATGGCCTAAAAAAATTCTGTGTTATAATGACGTCATCCGCTTTCAGTGAATTCGGCACTCTTAAATCAGCTGCTGTACAGTTTGCTTCATTTCAACGGTTAGTGCTGCCATCTTCTGAGAAGCGGTCTGTTTTAAATAAATATTTTTATTCGATACGTAGAACTAACTGCATTTCATTTTAACATATGCAAATCTGCAGTAGGGGAATAAAACTATACTCGTGCAGGTTGTGATCAGTACGAAGTGTACCTTTATATATATTGAGCAATCGGACGCGTCACTTTCTCACCAGCTGCAATACGCAGCTACTTCTGTTTTTTTTTGTCTTATTCTGCCCTTTTCATTGCATGGAACGATAAGTTTTTCGTTGTTTCCTCAAAATAAACCACTTCTAGCAAGAAATCTGTGTAGATGTGTGCGACTTAAGCTTTGGAATGGCGCATTATACGCGGGTTCAGGAAGAAAAATATGAGCGTTTTATATCTTTCCTTTTTCTGCTAATATGCGGCCAAATTTAACGCGCAGTTAAACTTAGATAAAGCTTCGTAAGGGCAAGAAGCATTTTCTTTATACTTTTTTCAGGAGAAGCCAGCGCCGAAAGGTGTATTGGTAATTGACAAATTTTTACATTTGTTTGCATATTACTTTACTTGTTAGAGCTTCACTATAATTCTGCATTTCTCTCAAAGCAGTACTTTAAAGAACGGTTCACCTGACTGCCAGATAGCACTTAGCATCATGGCCTTATTCCGCATGCTTCGCGACATCACCCTGTAGTGACTGGTGATTGGAAAGTTTGTGAACTTAGCATGGTATGTTAAAGAAGTCATTGTTTCGCACGTGCTTCCAGAGAGCATGGCTAAACTGTCTGTATGAATTTTTATTTTTGCACATGCGGACAGTTGCTCAAACGTTCGGCTCGAGTTAGGTTTTGGAAAGCTGTGAATATAGCGCGAATCGCCAAATTCGGCCAGCATTTCTGCTTAAAATATTTTTGACCATCGGCTCTGGTACGCAAATGAAATGCCGCCGTGTTTAAAGGACAGAAGTGAAACGGGTAACTGTCGGACACTAACATGATCAAGAATATAGCCTCAACAGCCTCACCCGTGCTTTGTAAATGCACAAGCAAAAATCAAAAGGAATGTTTCAAAGTGACCATACTCTACTGCAGAAATTTCGCTTCCCATAGGCATTATGAAAACCAGAAATTAACGTTGACAAAATTTTATAAATCGCAAAATATATAATTTTTGTTCCCTACTGCTGGTAAAGGAATTACTTTGCTCAATAAATTTTGCCGCTATTCCTTTGAACGCCGCCTTTCTTCTATTCAAATCAGAAGGAGGGCAAACTCCAAAAATAGCAGGCCCGCGAGCTGGCCACTTGGATGTTTTATGCGATACATTTCATTGTGCACTAAAGAGCGGAAAAGGGCGCAAGTAGAAGAATAATATCAAGCAAGGCTTATACAACTTATATTTTTCGACTGCAAAAAGTTATTTTTTCCCATTCCGGCTACCCTGTCCCTTAATAAGGTGTTGCGCTGAAACGGTGCAATAGATGTTACTGTGATGTTAATATGAATATTATAAATTGTTGTATCCGTATGTTTCAGCGAGCGTTTTCTTACCTCTCGTGGTGTTTCTAGAGCAAAATGTGTCCATTATATATCTGTAGCTTTCTTCCTGGTCAATGAATTCCTCCTTAATATATTGTGGGCAGTGTTCCATCCCCGTATGGCACGGCAACCTTGCCTCGAGCAGGCTGTGAAGGAAAGTGTCACTCGTTTCAACTTAATCATGCCAATATATCTGCCTTGTACACAAAAGTACCGATCTGTGTAAAAAAAAAACTAGTAGATGTCTACGATTGTTAAACCTAGTAACATGAGTAAAGCCCTGTTAAGCACTGTTACACATGGCACCGGAGTCGATGCGCGTGCCTCAAGCAAAGTGAAACACCTGTTATGCCCCCCGTTAGTCGCGTGGTATAGGAGCGGCTAGGCACCGAGCAAGCGCAGCTGCGACACCTCTCCCCTGCGAGTAACGTCGTAAGACGTCACTTTCCGCACATCCGATTCTTCGGCTCTAAGTCAAGCGCGCACCTAACTTGACTTTGGGATTTTTGGTATGAAAAATAGGGCATTCGCTTTAAATGCGATAGACTTCAAAAAGTATCTTCAGAACTCTTTCGAAATAACGACTGGTTCCTCCTGGGCTGCGCTCAGATCTTTCTTTAGGCTCCTCAGTTAAGTTGCAGTTTACCGGCTGAAGAGGAACGGCTGCGTTATGTTTTCAGTCTATCGCTCATTATGCGATGACCACACGAGAAATCGAACATAAATGCTAAAGGACGTGCGGTTCATCTAAAAAGAGTGAAATTGAGCACAGCTGGTGCTCAGGCACAATATTAGGAGAAGTAAATTTTAAAGGCGGTGCTAAATAAAGTACACCCGCTATCACAAAAGTCTGCGCACATCTAGAAAGCGATCGCGGCGCGGAAGAACAATATTGTCTGTGAATTCTTTCCAATTTCTGCACCTCCAGAAGCTGTCGGCAAACATAAACAACGTTAGCAGAATGGGCACATGGGCCGTACTCCCTAAGCTGCCCATTTTCTAATGTCCACTTCGCATCCATTAGTTTCTCCGATGGTGCTCGTTTAGGTATACCCCCGGCTTTCAAGCGTATGAGGCAAGCGGCCGGCCACTGGGTGGTTGGCGACCGGACCTTACCATTGGCTGCGAGTTCTGGTCGCCGACCACCCAATAGCGGCGTCGCTTGCCATGAACGCTTAATATCAGAGCGTATATCTGAGTAGCCACTGACCGAGGACCGAATGGACGCGAAATGCACGATGGAAAATGAACAGCTATAAGAATATGGTCCCTGGACTAGTTTTGCTGCTTTCTGAACTAATGGTTTTTAGTGCAAATGTTTCGTAGCAGTCATATTGCGGGTAAATTGGTTTGATCATAGAAGCAATGCGTCATCCCGCCAGTAACGAAAGATGCAGTAAAGAAAGCCTTAGAAGCAATGAAAAGGGGAAAAGCAGCTGGGGAGGATCAGGTAACAGCAGATCTGTTGAAGGATGGAGGGGACATCGTGCTAGAAAAACTAGCCACCCTGTATACGCAATGCCTTATGACCTCGACTGTACCAGAAGCTTGGAAGAATGCAAACATTATCTTAATTCATAAGAAGGGAGACGCCAAGGACTTGAAAAATTACAGGCCGATCAGCTTACTATCCGTTGCCTACAAAGTATTTACTAAGGTAATCGCTAATAGAGTCAGGGCAACGTTAGACATTAATCAACCAAATGATCAGGCAGGCTTTCGGAAAGGTTATTCCACAATAGATCATAATCACACTATCAATGAGGTGATAGAAAAATGCGCAGAATATAACCAACCTCTATATATAGCTTTCATTGATTACGAGAAAGCATTCGACTCAGTGGAAACCTCAGCAGTCATACAGGCATTGCGTAATCAGGGGGTAGAAGAGCCTTATGTCAAAATACTGAAAGATATATATAGCAACAGCACAGCTACTATAGTCCTCCATAAAGTCAGCAATAAAATTCCAATATGGAAGGGCGTCAGGCAAGGAGACACGATCTCGCCAATGCTGTTCACCGCAAGTTTACAGGAGGTATTTCCAGGCCTGAATTGGGAACAGTTGGGAATAAGAATAAATGGAGAATAGCTAAATAATCTGCGATTTGCTGAAGACATTACCTTGCTGAGTCATTCAGGAGGTGAACTGCAACTCATGATCAATGAGTTAGACAGGCAGAGCAGATCGATGGGTCTAAAAATTAACATGCAGAAAACCAAGGTAATGTTCACAGCCTAGCAAGGGAACAACAGTTCACAATTGGCAGCGAGAGCCTAGAAATTGTGACGGAATACGTCTACTTAGGGCAGGTAGTGACAGCTGATCCGGATCATAAGAGGGAGATAACTAGAAGGATAAGAATGGGGTGGAGCGCATGTGGCAAATTCTCGCAGATCATGAGTGGCAATTTACCAATTTCCCTCAAGAGGAAAGTGTACAACAGCATAATCTTACCGGTACTCACCTACGGGGCAGAAACGTGGAGGCTAACGAAAAGAGTTCAGCTTAATTTAAGGACAACGCAGCGAGCCATGGAAATAAAAAAGATAGTGTAACGTTAAGAGATCGGAAGCGGGCAGAGTGGGTGAGAGAACAAACACGGGTTAATGACACCCAAGTCGAAATCAAGAGAAAGAAATGGGCTTGGGCAGGGCATGTAATGCGAAGGCAAGATAACCGCTGGTCCTTAAGGGTAACAGAGTGGATTCCAAGAGAAAGTAAGCGTAGCAGGGGGCGGCAGTAGGTTAGATGGGCGGTTTGAGATTAAGAAGTTTGCAGGCAAAGGGTGGATGCAGCTGGCAAAGGATAGAATTAATTGGAGAGACATGGGAGAGGCCTTTGCCCTGCAGTGGGTGTAGTAAGGCTGATGATGATGATGATGATGATGATGATGATGATGATGATATTGCGGGTATCTGAGGTGGGCGAACCATTCGTGTATTTGGCTGAAGAAAGCTCGTGTTATTAGTCCATACACCTCATCGTAAGAAAATATATCACTGGAGACGGCGAAGTATTCCGACTTGGACCTTTAGCAGGTCTTCAGCAGGATGTTGGGCTTGAAAACAACGCGTGAGTGCTGTTAAAGGCGTTGTAATAGTAGTGCATGTATACAACTCAACATCACATGATCAACTTTTCAATTACTTTTGTGCTTTATTCAATATGAGTCAGAAATTTACAGTAATCAAAATTAATGCTGGTAAAAGCAATCCTTTTCTTCCGCGTGAAGTGTTATACCAACTTCTGTGTTGTTATTGTCTGATTTTTCTTGGGTAATAAATCTGGTTGCAGCCGGCTCTGTGTCACATCGACTGATTTTTTTTGAGGTACTTATGCTACTACAGACAGGTGAAGTGATAAATAAAAATTGAGGCGCGCTTCCTTTTTCGCTTCTCCAGCACAGAACATAAGTGCAATTTAACGCACTGCAAACACTGCTGCAAAACCGGACAGGTCATGTGTTTCATATCCAAAACACTGCACGGAAGATACCTGCATGCTCTCACGTAATGTGCTGTCTCATTGCTTTTGATACTTGCTTGAGCCGCAGGCCCAAGCAACGAGGAAGTGAGCGCTGGAAGATAGCTGGCGTAGCACCGGAATATATTCTCCTCAGCGCACACCGGCCTCTCGTATATGTCTTTCGCTGTAAGAAGGAAGTGAAGACAAGGCAGCAAGACATGAAGAGCGAATTATTGGAGAGTTTGGTATGTGAGCAATACAACTTGTCAGATGCTGTTAACAGCCGTCAAAAACACTAACAAAACAGTGGCACGGACCATTGTCACGCAGTCAAATCACAAATTTGGCCTCTACTTCCTGAGCATGTTTTAAAAGACGATTTCTGGTTTTATTTAGTAAAGTTGATTCATGGCGACGCTAAATATGCTATTGCACAAAAAATTTTTGCAATATCCACTGCTTGAAAATAATTAGCTCTGTGAATCTCCAAAGCTTTACAGTTGTACCTTCAACGATGCGTTTTGATGGTGTTCTGCCGCCAGCGGTTGACGACGAGCATTTCGGAAACGCCGTCACAGCCAGCAAAGTTCGAAAAGGCAAAAAGATTGTTTCGAAGAGAAAAAGTTTATATTGAGTTTAGAGGAAGACAATTCAAAATTTGTTTTGAAATAACAAACCTCCAACGGCTTGAAATCCATTAAACTATTTGCCTTGCATAATCCTAGCATTAGCCTAGCATTTACCTAACATGAGAGCATTAGCCTAGCAAGGAGCATGAGCAGAAAGACCTTTTGCCAAAATATTGACGAAGGGCCGTATTCTGTAAGCTGTCCATTTTAGAATGACCATTTCATGTCGATCTGGTATTCTGCGATTGGCCAGTCAGATTGCCTGTGGCTAACAATCGTCCGTTGGAAGCGAGTCCGCCATTCGGTAGGAGACGGAACTTCACGGTTCGCAGTACATCGCAGCCAAACGCACCTAGTTTCAGGTCTAGTCACCTGCTGTTGAGAGATCGTTGCGATGTATTCACCAGTGGCTACATATCGCCGTCAATGCCAGGTAACAGAGAGGTCCGGTTAACTAATACCCAATTTCCGGGTTGCGTTCTTTAGATGCTTTAACGCCGCGAGTATATCTGAGTGACCAATGTCAGAGGACTAGAGGGACGCAAAATATCCATGTTAAAATGGGCACATTATAAAATATAGCCCCAGGTGTTCTCAAGCAAGCGTCTGCGCTTTAACGGGTTCGATATCCGCTGAAATGAGTTGCAATAAAATCACAAGTATGCATGGATGAAGTTGTGATTTTATTCATCCATGCACACTTGTGAATAAAATCAAAAGTGCGCATGGATGAAGTTGAGGAGAGAAAAAAGACGAAACGTTGTTTGATCTCCTGTCACCTCAGCTCTGTTTATTTACCTAATTTTCTCTAATTTACCTAATTTTATTTGAATATTAGAGGACCGCAGCGTCTTTAAGGGGGTACTGTCCCTATGGGAACCGTACGGCTGCTCTGGCGCCGGCAAGCCTAAAGGGACCACGCCAATCAATGGAGGCCGGCTCGGAAGAGACGGCCATGGCTTCCCAGGCTGTGGAGCGACCAGAACATGGACTCGACCACCCGTCCAGCGAGACCTCATCGCTTAGTGGAGCTGAGTCAACGATCGTGGACGGTGACGAGTCAGTGGCCGATATAACTTACGTGGACAACGAGGGCTTCAAGTTGGTGAGTCATCGCAAGCAACGAACGGTAGGGATTCCGCTAGTGGTTGAGCCCACAGAAAAAGGGGCTGATTTAAGAGAGAAGAATCCTATTTTACTTTTCGCGGCCATTCAATCACTGCTGGGATCAGCTCCAATTCGAAGTCGGTTCACCATGCACGGGGCTCTTCAGCTGGATGCCTCGACGGAAGAGCAGGTTGACAAGCTCCTGCATAGCTCTCAGATTTTTGGCATCAAAGTTAACTTGCGATTGCCCCATTCCTACATGAAGGACACCTGTGTTATTAAAGGAGTACGAAAGTGGTATTCAAAACGCGACCTACTTGATTATGTGAAGCCACAAGTTGTACTGCACGTAAAACGACTTGTGCGTCGTGTGGAGTCTCGAGGAAAAGAATGGGCTGCGAAACCAACCAACTCTATCGTGTTGACAATCGCTCCAACCTCAGAGCGCCCCGAAAAAATTGATCTGGGATTCACAAACACGCAGTTGCAGATTTCAATAAAGCTCCTCCGCGGTGTTTTAGATGCCAACGGTTTGGGCACGTGGCCAAAGTTTGCCCAAAGGATCGACGCTGTAAGCGGTGCGGAGGCGACCACGACATTAAAACCTGCAAGGCAGATTTGGCTTGCGCCAATTGCGGCGGTGATCATTCAGCGAGTTTCGGAGGCTGCCCCTTCCGTGTGAGTGGTCTGCACCATCGGATATCTTTTATTGCTGGTCCACAACCCCACCGTCTGAGACGCATGTCCCAGGATTAGACGTGTTCCCAGTGTTAGAGTGTGATGTTGTTGCGTTACCCAACAATGTCCCTAAGAGACATGAGTCCAGCAAGACGCCAAAGTACAGTGCGCGCGAGTCGGCTGTTCGACCTCCAGCAAAAAGTATCCATGTTCCTGAGCGGCCGGATCACAGCCAGACACCACGGCAAGGGGGACCCTCATATGCACGTGACAAAAAAACCAGCTACTGCGGCCAAGAGTGTGTCCCCGTTCGGCATCTTTTGTCGATGTTGTAAGTGCGTGCGTTGCGCAAAATAAGGAGCTCAAAAATCAAGGTATGTCTGACCTTCTTCAAGTTTTGTTTGGGGCCCTGCGTTCACATGTTCCAGTGATGGCGCCTGGTAACCTGAAGAACTTCCTAAAGCTGGTGCTTGCTTTTGAGTCCATAATTACCACCTTCGCAGCGAACTTCCTTGCGATCTAATATGGATGGGGTTAAACCACGTGAATCTCATATGCACCGAAAAGTGCCGTTTATATTGCAGTGGAACTGCGCTGGGATTTTAAGTCGCTTAGCTGAACTAAAACTTTTCTTGAAAGAGACTTGTGTTCCAGTATTGGCCCTGTCAGAAGCTGGCCTGCCAAGCGGGAGATGTTTGAGTGGATATGTCGCCCATAAAAAACTGACGTAAAGTCATTTCCTGCAGGAAGCGCTTCGCTTTACATAAGAAGGGAAATTCCACATGTTTCTCTAAGCGTTAACGATCTTTGCACGGATGACTTTGAGGTAGCGGCTGTTAGAATACAGCTCGGCTCTAGAGCCCTTTCTATTGCATACGTGTACGTGTCTCCGCGGAAGAAGGTTGCATTGGCTTCGTTTCTACGCCAATTCTGCGACAGCTGCCCAGCTCGTAGAATCATCTGCGGTGATTTCAACGCCCGCCATGCCGTTTGGGTTGACAGGAACACGGATTCCCATGGACGCAATCTCGTAGAGGTTATTGACAGTTCGGACCTGTGTGTTGCGAATGACGAAAGCCCCACTTTTTTCCGGCCTCCAGCCTCAGCGACCGCCATAGACCTGACGCTGCATTCACCTAACGTCCGCGTGAGTTGGTCAACAGCACCTGACAGCATGGGAAGTGATCACTATCCGATTTTTGTGTTTGTTGCCGACTTTCGTATGAATGGTAATAAAATTAGCAATGTGGTCAACTGGGAAAAGTACAGAGAGCACCTAGAACGTGTTTCTGGTGATGTTGTTGAAAAAATGATTTCTAGTAAGCTAGCAGCAACTACGGTGGTCAAGTTACCTGATCATTTTCCGGCCCCGGATTTAAAACTCAGGAACCTTTGCGCAGCGAGAAGGTTGGAGCGCCAACTCGTGCGGAAGAAGGACGACAGGCAACTGAAGACGACCTTCAATAGGCTGAATTTGCTATTAGACGGCACACGAAAAAGCTGTAGAGGTAGCAACGGGCGTCATTAGCGCTAGTTTGACTGTGTTCTCACTGATGACGAGAATATGGCGAGTTATTGGCAGCCTTGCTGGAGAATCTCGCCCTTCGAAGCCCTTTGAAGCTCTTGCAATACGTAAGAAAAAACCTATTGCGTGCTTGGCAGCGATATTTGCCGACGCACTCGTGCGCGCTAATTCTGGAATAGATATATATACACGACTTGCTTCCTTCAGGTCTATCATGAACGGGACGTTCACGCTTCGTGAGCTTCAGACTGTGCTCAGTGGCCTGCGGCGCCGGTGTGCACCAGGTCCCGACGGCATCACCAATCAAATGCTGAATAATCTGCCCTTGCAACTCAGAAAGGAGCTCCTCAACTTCTTCAATCGAGTTTGGGAGACTGGCGATGTTCCTATGTCAGGGAAGATGGCACATGTAGTTCCAGTACTGAAGCCTGGCAAAGGCATGACAGACCTTGCCTCGTATCGCCCTGTGTCATTAATCTCCTGTGTAGCTAAGCTGATGGAGAAGCTGATAAATGAGCGCTTATCGTGGTGGCTTGAGGACAGCAAGGCACTGCCAACATGTATGACAGGATTCCGCTGAGGTCTTAGTGTCCAAGATAGCGTCTCAGACTTGGTGAGTCACTTTGAACACCAGAGAGCTTTCAGCCTTTCTACCTTAGCCATTTTTATTGACGTTGCGGAAGCTTACGACAACGTGCTCCAGAGCTTAATTCTAAACAATTTGCAAGGTATGGGCATACAGGGTCATATGTTAAGTTTCAGTTACAAGTTTATAAGTGATCGCGTGGTTCGTGTACGGTTAGGGAGTACGTTAGGCACCGAAAGGGTTATATCAAGAGGTGTGCCTCAAGGAAGTGTTCTTTCACCCATGCTCTTTAACGTTGTAATGGCTGGCCTTCCCGATTCATTGAAAAAAAGTTGTAGGGAAATGCGTATGTCAATATATGCAGACGACATCTGTATTTGGATTACTGGCTACCAACACAAGCGATTAGCCCTGACAGCTCGACAGGCTCTACTTTCGGCACAAGCTTATCTTCAAGGTGTGGGATTGTCTCTGTCAGTGGAAAAACCCCGCTTTGTTCTGTTTCCAGGTTTAGGAAGACGTCAAGCGTGGTTGAAGATAGACCTCGGTCACTCTTGCATCCGAACATTCAACCACACGCGTTTCCTGGGCGTCATTATTGACTCCCGTCTACAGTGGCGAAAAGCTGTACACGCGAGTGTTTCATCTATATCGTCCCGTCTCAATGTGAGCCGTAGGATTGTACGTGAGCAATGGGGAAGCCATCCTTCTTCAATGGTAAAACTTAATGAAGCGCTGGTGGTCAGTCGCATAATATATCAGTTACTTTTAATTTACCCCTCGGCATCACAACTTGAACGTCTCGAAGTTCTCCAGAGAAAGGGCCTAAGAAGAGCCATTGGAGTTCCCCAGGCGGCTGCGAATAAGGCAGTACTTCATGAGTCCCTATCGAAACCTCTTAGCCTTATCGCTTCTCAGAGACTACTAATGCATCTTGACCGCCTAGGAGAGACGGAAGCTGGGCGATCCTTTCTCCAGCGGCTCTCCAAAAGATATGAGTCGAAGGCTTACTTGGCACTGAATACTCCTAGTTCTTTAGGCATTAATGTCCGAAGGCAAAGGAAACGGTTGAAACCGCCCTGGTCTTTCCCGCCCCTGACAGTAAGGTCACAATTCCCCATGTGAGCGCAAGGCGCAGCTCTACTTTGGCAGCGACGTGTTCGCTTGTACTTGAACACTTGGAAACAGAGTATGCCCGCCATCTTCAACTTTTCACGGATGGTTCTGTGGACAAGGTGAAACAAGCTAGCGCAGCGGCTTTTTACATTCCTTCTTTGGACTGTAAGTGGTCCGTATGCTTTTCTGCTCTCGCATCCTCCACAACGGCTAAAAGTGTTCCTCTTGAGGCGGCTTCACGGAAGTTATGGTCATTTTCCAGCTCAACCTGTCGTCATCCTAACTGATTCAAAATCTGCCCTTCAGAGGTTAGAGCGCGGATTCCGTACTGACGTTTGGCTCTCAGCGCTTGGTGCGGAATCTGCACAGCAGAGGCTTTACTCTATATTTCCAATGGGTGCCCTCTCACATAGGTGCCAACGGTAATGAGGTGGCAGACAATCTCGCGCATAAAGCTCTCCCAAGGATTCCACTAAAAAAATTACCTCAAGATGGAAAAATTTTCTACAGGAAAATGGTGCTCGATCATTTCAGTACCCTGTGGAGTGCGCCCCACGCGCCATGTGTGACCAAAGGACTGATAAGATCTCAGGCGACTCTACTACATCAAATTCGCACGGCCTCTGCTCGCACTCCTGCTTGGATGCATAAGACGGGCATAGCATCGTCTATCTCCGCACTGTTCTTTATGTGGTGTGTGCGGAAATATTCGAACATTATATTATGTACTGCTCAGAGTACAAAGCGCACAAGGTGTGTGATGTTCGCTTCCTTCAAGAAGACAGGAATCAGTCACAGTACAGTTCAGGACATTGTCTACCCGAGTGGAAACCACACATGCAGAAGGGAGGCTGCACGCCTTCTTTTAGCATTTCTGCAGCACACAGATCTTGTTTCTAAATGGTGACAGCAGGAACGGACTGTGGCCTACTGTGAATGAATGTCTGCGTACATGGAGTCTTCAGGAGTGGACTACATTATACTCTGAGTGAATGCGTGTATGGATTGTGGCACTACAATGGCCTATGTTCTACTGTGACTGAATATGTGCATAGATGGTCACTTTTGGAGGGGACTCTGATGTGGACTATGTGGATTGATTGTGTGCATAGATGGTGACTGTGGAAAAGAATGTGTGCTATTACAAGAGAGTGTGCGCATAGCTGGGTAGATGCAACAGGATTTAGGACATTGTTAATATAGAAGAGACGCTACGATTGAGCCATTGCCTCATTGCCTGCAGATAAAGCTAGGCTAATCTCACCTGTAGCATTTAACACCTCAACTCAACTCATAGATTAAGTTCTCCGGATATAAAGAATAGGACCCGTTCAGTTTGTTTCATTGTGTGAACACCTTATTAATGTTTGTACACGCTGTACTGGGTGCTGTTATTTTTGCGTTTGTAACCACAGGGGCAATTTTCGGTTACATCTTTGTAACTAAAAGTTCTGATGCTTCGCATTTTTGTTTACATACGAGTTGTCGACATCGTATTCTTGAGTTAATGTAAGAAGGGCTCTTTTTGGCTGTGTTGAACGACTAATAAAAACACAAACGACATTTATTGGTCCATAAATGCTGCAAAGCGCAAAACATAAATACTTTAACGTGAGCTAATATGTCGTAGGATAGAATTCCTGAAACGAGCTAGCTGCTAACTTGACTAGCAGCTGTATTCTCGTGCAAAGAGAAATGGTATGGAATTACCCGGTACGCTGTACGTCCAACGGTTGAGCCAAAATAGTGGAACGGAAGTCGGAGAAAGACATACCATTAAGCTACATACGTCGTTGGGTGGAATCCCTGCAGCAAGATAGCCTGCAACTTGACAAAGAGGAGTAAGCTATGCGCAATGGGAAATTGAGCGGCACCACCCGAAACGCTGTATGACGAACGGTTGCGTCACAAGTTTGATAACAATACCGGGAAGCCTGGTGCCACATGGAGGTCCGCCAACAATGCCGCAAGAGGAAGTTGTGTGGGAGGTTCTTGGGGGGGGGGGGGGGGGTATCGGCGGGGGGCTGGGGCGCTCTTTGTATGTTTTGTGCATACCGCCATCATACTCCGCTTGCGTGGCTAGACGATGGCTGTTTTGACGCTAAACTTTTCGGACTATCTCTAGGCCTCAAAAACGACGATCGCCGACGGAATTTCGTCTAATGAGCCTAGTAAAGATTTAGCCCTAGTAGCAAAGCAAATCCTCAGAGCTTAGTGACTGCAAATACAACTCTGGCAAACCTCACCCCATCAGCTGTTCGGCCTTCTTTCAAAGGCTTACAAAGATTCCGCTTTGTAGCATCATTTAAAAAAATCAGGTATTAAATAATTTCAAGACCGCCAAGGTCGGGTTGCACTGAATGATACTGCCCAACATGCTTATCAGTTTTTCGTGCCTAAGAGCTGAACTGGATTCTTCTCGCTTAGCAGGCTTGCCAAATACGACCATTCATTTAAGCGATCCGCCACGAAAGCTAGTCCTTTCCGCATGAATTTTTCGCTGCTAGTGCTCGTAAGAGAACGAATCCAACGCATATATAGGCCAGTAACAAGCACAGTAACCTAGTTGACATGCTAATTTCATGGAGTGGTAAAGGAATTTAAGAACAGACGCACATCTTATTGCTCGCTTGCTATGGTTTCTTTGCCTAAAAACGGGGATGCGAAAATACTCTTCACAGCAGTAGAATGCCATGAGATTATCTTTTACAAAACCTTGTTGTCAGACGTTTCAATTGGATATCTCGGTCGCCCTAATTCTGATAAATTCAGAACGTCTACCACCACACGACTGTTTGCTTTTTTAACTTTTTCGAAACCTGTAAGATTAAACGAGTGTTTGCATTTTTAATTTGTAAAGGTGCGTCCTTTCCATTGAGGCAAAAGCAAATGCAGCCCTCACAACTTGAGTGCGCACTGCATTCCAGGAAGAGGTTCGCCTTTACGAGTAATAAATTCGCTTTGCGATCGCCGCTTGAAGCCTTGTGCATTTAACAACGTCATAGAAAGTCTTTTGTAGATTGCTATCAATATTTTGGGCGCGCCTTGTTGCAAAATGAAACGCTTCAAATGGCCTCAATGTATCTGCGCGCGAAAACTATTAAAACTCTTTAACGTCATGGCCATTATAAACACCTCCTATACAGTATTGCAGTTTCGCCTGCATCAACGTGAATACACCGCAGCAGAAAAATATTGCAAAAAGTTTACACTGAAAAGAGCACAACACCAAGATAAGTAAACAAGTGCAAGTACAGGTTGACGAACCAGAAGATTAAATCATAACAATACTGAATCCCAATACCTTGCCCACAGAGCACTGAATTAGTGCGAGCATTCAGAAAAACAAGCACAAAGAGCGTTTTGAGCTGAAGAGAACGCGTCATTCTGCAAAACGATACAGACGCTTTCTTGTCTTCTTGCAAGTGTAGACGAATCCTGCCCACTGTAACGAAAAAATTTCGACCCCATTATAGATCGAGTCAACTGTACAGTAAGTGCATGCCAGAACAAAACAAAACGAATCCTGCCAAAACGATCAAAACGATGCAAGACGTACTTAGCAACTTATTTTAACTTGCAGCGAAAACATTGGCAGAATAGCTTACCTGTCGGCCTTCTGTCAGCAGCCTGCAGCTTGGGCAGCAATTTCTTTGCTCTGAGTGCTCTGAGCAGCGCTTCCTTTGTCAGCGAACAACTTGCCAGTTCGGCTGCAACCCACAAGACACTTATTTGAAGGGCTACAGAGGTGATAAAATCCAATGTTGTTAGAGCGCTTCGCTTCCAACGAGGAACTCTCCTAAACCGCGTATTATCTTGAACCTTATCTAAGAGAGCAACATACAAAGCAAGAGCAACTCTTGAGCAGTGCGATGAATTCTCAACACCTCTGTCTTTCGTATCGCAGGCCATAATGGTTCCCCTGAGGTCGCACTTTATCGTGTCACAAGGACATACACTGTGTTATGACAGAGTGGAGCCACCTTAGTGGTCCAAGCGAAATCTTCTTTCATATGAGACTAATTATATTCACGGGTTTGTTATTAAGAATATATTAATAAATTGGACTCTCTATAGCGCTATCTATATCGCCAAATATAGCCGCCATAGTTCTCCATCAACACCTCTTTTATAGTTTTGCAGTTTTGCCTTCAACGATGTGGAAGCACTACAGTAGAAAAAATACTGCAAAAAGTTTACTCTGAAAAAAGCATAACACAAGAGAAGTGAACAAATGCAAAAGTGTCTGCCAGGGAAACACGATCTTTTCAATACTATTCACCGTATCTTTAAAAGAGGCATTAAGAAAACTTGTTTGCGAATAATTTGGTATAAGAGTTGAATCAGAACACCTTAGCAATCTGCTATTTTTTATGATACTGCCTTTTTGGGACACTCAGTAGATGAATTGCAAAGTATGATTAATGAGTTAATGAAAGCGGAACAGCGGGTATAAGAAAGTTTAGGTACAGAAATCCAAAGCAGTGTTTATCACTCCCAGAAGGAAACAGTCAGTTACGACTTTATTGCGAGGTGGTAGAAATCGTAAGGCATACGTATACTTAACGTTTTACGTGTTACACGTTAAACGTTGACTTGGGGCAGGTAGTGATCGCAGATTGAAATCACGAGAGCAAAATGGCTAGATGAATAATGATGGGGCCGGGCCCATTTTTCAGCTACTCCCACATCTGTATTGCAGTTTACCAATATCCTTCAAAAACGTAAACAGCAGGAGTATCGTGCCGCCATTCACCTATGTGCAGAGACGTGTAGGCTAACAAAAAGAGATTAACTTAAATCGAAAACAACGCAGCTATGGACACGGAAATGTGATATATAACGTTATAAGACAAGTAGAGAGCTGAGTGGGCCAGGACAGCAAAACAGATCAATGACATCATAATCAAAATAAAGAAGAACAAATGGGCTTGGGCTGGGCACGTAATGTAAGTGCAAGCAAACTGGCAGCCGTTAAGGGTAACGTCAGACAAGGGTAGCAGGGGGCGCAGAAAGTTAGGTGAACGGTTGAAATAAGAAGTCTACAGGGACATGGTGGCCGTGCCCGGAACATGACAGAGTTAACTGGAATTATAACGGAGAAGGCTTTGTCCTGCAGCGGGTTTTCTCAGGCTGGTGATGATGAAATAGCGCTCTTCAGCGGTCCGTGAGTGGGGAGCAACTGACATGCCAGTAATGAGAGATGTAACGGAGCATACGGTACTCAAAGTCTATAGATCTAAATGGTTGTTATTTTAAAGAGAAGGTGGAAACTTTTCAGGTATGACCGGATTGAAATAATATTAAGTAACAGTTTTCACGAGAAGCCATCGCCAATAAATGGGATTTCGTAGGGCTCAGCGACGTTGGGAAGACAGGTTAGTCATATACAATATTAGGGAAAGCTATCTACGCTACTGTTGTGGTTCACATAGAGAGAAATATACGTAGAATTCTTTCTCTATAGACGCGCGACTTGGGAAAGTTTCTAAATGTTTCTATAGCTTTTACAGTTTGGCGATATTGTCCCAACCGTCATGAACATCGTCATCACCTCACATATTTCATTGCAAGACAAAAAGCAATCGCACGCACCTCAAATTATCCCGTTTCTTGCCTCCTACATACACCTTTGCCCGCAAGCTCCCTAATATCACACGCCCAACTCACCCTCTGCGGTCCTCTACTCAGCTTTCCTTCTCATGAAGCCAATTCCGTAGCCTTGGGACACAATTGTTTATAAAACGTTTGCCTTGTACACCCTGCCCAAGTTGATTCCTTCCCGCCTGTTCGCTGGCAAAGTCCTCTTCCTTTATTTATTGTAACCTGTCATTTTTCTTTCTGTAGCCTGCTTCTCTCTCCTGAATTTATATAAATACTTACGTCAGCATTAAAGTTCTTACTCATATAAGCTTGCACTGTCAACAACCTTAAAATCTTTTCTAGAATTGCTGTTATTAGCAACTGGCTATTATTTCACTGATAGTGCTCGCTATCTCATTCTGAGCGTCCTAGCTATATCTCTCGGTCCGGACCTGCAGTGACTGTCTGCCCTAAGTAGATGTAATCCCTTAGTGCGTTCTTTGCTTGGATGGTTCACGTAAACGCTTTTCTCCTTCCTTGAGAACTTTACTATCAGCAGCAAAAGTTTAGGGGATGCTTTCTTTCATTGTCAGAAATGTCTAGCAATGCTACGCAACCTTCTTACCTGACATTGTTCTCAGTAAAGACACAATACATATCCCTTCATTCAATCTCGCATTTTAGACTATTGTATATTTTGAATACACCATAGTCTTTATGTGCGCGTACCCGTATTTATATAAATCTTTCTGCTTTAAGGACATTGTATTGGTCCACTTCATAGTTTAATTTTTCACGCATCTTTCTGCCTTACGCATTAAGGTCTTCCGTGGCGCTATGAAAATGGTCCGATCGTATATTTAGCGGCATAATGTCGCAATAAAATCCGAGATTACGAAGTTACTCCTGTTTTCATTTTATTTTCAGGAACCACAAAATACATTGAGATCGAAGAAAAAGCGGCAAGAAAGTTTACAATATAAAAGAAGTAGAACCTCGACAGGAGTACAAAGAACTGATTGCTTCCGTCCTATGTATACAACGTTAGCATCAGTGTAGATGAGCCAATGAAAGTGAATACAGCCACATGGTGGGTGTAGAAAAAGATTTCGCGACACCAGTAAATGTGGAAAGAAACGATTCCAACTTTGTCGAGGGTGACCATCGTGACCGTAAGAAAACGGAATTTAACATATTGCTACAGGGATGGGTATATAAAA
The DNA here is from genome assembly GCF_052857255.1 of Amblyomma americanum. Classification (NCBI taxonomy): domain Eukaryota; kingdom Metazoa; phylum Arthropoda; class Arachnida; order Ixodida; family Ixodidae; genus Amblyomma; species Amblyomma americanum. Next base: position 63,960,037 of record NC_135505.1, on the reverse strand, counting down.
CAATATTAGCGGGAAAACGGGTGAAAATACGAGACGGCCAGCGTAAGACCAACAGTACCCGAGCCTTCGCGCTTAAACCTTGTTCTTGTCTTAAAAGCGCGCAGCGTCGCTCCACGCTGCGTAATCGTCGTTACGCATTTCCCCGGGCAGACGCAGCAGGTCCTCAAGCGAGTCAAGGAGACCAACGATTGCAGCATTTCTATCGTGCCTCGTGAGCGAGCTACGCCGTGCGTGAGCAGTGATGCGTCTAGGTCACGTTTGCGATGACGAGAGACCGAATGTTAGGCAAATACCTTTTTTTTGAGCGCTTTATAGCAACCTCATTTTTATATCTGAGCTCAAATGATGGGATGAAAATGTCTGGTGGTGAGAGTACTTCTTTTCATTTTGCCTATAAATGCCTATTTCTGACGTTGATGCCTAAAAATGTGCTTCTGCAGAAAACACCCCTGATATACACTGTGGTTTTGCTTTTAGATTCTGTTTGTTTTAGAATCAATTTAGGTTTCGAGCTGTACTTACACATGGCAACTTTAAAACACCTCCTCAGTTTTCTGTTCTGAACGCTGCACCAACGCCGCCTATGTAAACACTAGCATCGACGTCTGCCGAAAATATCGAAACTATCTTTTTGCTGTTTCCTGCCATTTTATCAATGCAGCTTGTAGACTGCTGCTGTTAAAGTGTTGGTTGACCAGATGGCGCCACATTCCAAAACACGTACCAAGTAAGTTATAGATTCATCCAAACCCAGTCGGTTCCAGATGGGACTAACTGTGAATGGTTTCACCAACTTGTTGAAACAGTTTAACTGGTGAAGATTTCCACCTGGGTAATCAACCTTATCATTATATTTGCGATTACCTTTGCAAATACTTTGTAGGCAACAGACAGTAAGCTAATCGGTCTGTATTTTTTGAACTCCTTGATGTTTCCCTATGATTTAAGATTATGTTCGCGTTCGTTAATGCTTCTCGTACACTCGAGGTCACAATACACTGCGTATGTAGAGAGGCTGTTTTTTCTAGTCCATCTCCCCTACGTTCTTCAAGAGATATGCTGTTACGTGATCGTCACCAGATGCTTTCCCTCTTTGCATTGTTTCTAAGGATTCCTTTAGTTCCTCTTTCGTTACTGTCGGGATGCCAAATTGCTGTGCTCTACCGCCGTTGTCATTAAGGTTCTGATTAATTTGGCTAGTGCATAGATTTGTTGAGAACCCTTTCACCTACTTGAACTATCCTATCAATATTGCTAATGACATTTAGCTCTTTGTCTCTAAGACCATGCATCTGGTTTTACCAACGCATTGTTTTCTCTTTACTGCTTTTAGGGTTCCTCCGTTTTCTTAGAGCATGCTCCGTTTTCTCCCTGTTATACTTCCATATTTCCTCAACTTTGCGCGTATATGTTTTCCTGATAACTCTGCCAGTTCTATTCTTTTCGTAGGGTTAGACGCTTTGAAGCTCTGGCGTGTCTTAATCAGATTTTCCGTCTACTGAACTAGCTTACCGGATACCTGTCGAACCATAATACTGCCTACTTCTACTGCGCACTCCGTAATGATAGCTGTCAAATTATCGTTCATTGTTTGAAGAATAGGATCGCCTTCCTCAGTTAGAGACGAGTATCCGTTCTGCAGCAATATCCTCAATTATTCGAATTTCCCTCTTACCACTAACACATTATTGTACTTCCGCTTCACTAGCTTCTTCCATTGCCTCTTTCAGTTTAAGCTTATTCAATACCTTACCTTTTTGTGGTCGCTGCAGCGCACCTTTCCGAGGAGCTCCCCATCCCGCTCGATACCAGAGTGAGCGCATATTATGAAGTGCCTGCATACAAAGACGCATCCGTGCACTCAAAGAATGTTTGACGCTTTTATGAAGACTACTCTTACGGCGTCTCTGCAGTGCCATATTCCTTCTATCCTTGAGTCCAAATGGTTTCCTCGCTCTTCGCCAGATAGCGCAGCGTCCCTGTAAAAGCACCGCTGAAAAAAGCACCAGAAACAGCGCTGACGCTTCACGCCTCGTTAGTCCTTATTTTAAAATGGTTAGTGATCTCAATGGGTTTCCAAACAATGCCAAAATGAAAGACCACCAAGAGCGCATTGTTTCAGCAATGGACTACCGATTCACCAAGCTTAACTGCAGATGGTGAAATGACCTAGCGCCAATCATGCGGAAAGAATATAGGCACGTGTAAGAGGCGTGTTTTATGAAATAATTTATAGGAATGTACAGAAATTTCCGAAACCTTCCGCTGCAGTCTTTCACAACGTTTATTTTTCCGGGTGCGGCGAGATCAAGGATATTTTCCTTGTTATGATGGCATTTGCGTATCGACCCCGTATTGTACTCCAAATACTCAGCTCGTCCTGTCCTGATTATTAGTATGTTTTATATCTTTAGAGCAGATATCCTTGTTCGTTTTCTTGTGGACTTCTTGCGATAAGAAGTCCATCAGGACCAATGAAAAGCTGCACGACACCAGGTAAACGTTCAACGCCAGAAGGCTTCAACCTCAAAGCAATCGCCCTTGAAAGAATCCTTAAAGAATAATAGTAAGAATGTTTTATACTCTTATTTATGCGAGGACTTAGTGGCTGCAAGTATTTCGTGGAGAAAAATCGAAAATCTGGTACTCAGACCGTTCCTTAAGAACAACTACAATATTAAGATGCAATCTGAATCTACACTTTGATAAAACAAACTCCTATCTATGTATGAACAAACGCTTCAAGAGATACGAGATGAGAAAAACGACTCCAGCATTTTCGTCTGCGTATAATAAACAATGAATGTGAAGAGACGGTTTGTTGAAAACTTCCTAGGAGGTATCTGATGAGGTAACAAGGGCATCCCTTGCATGCTCTAAGGCTTTGGACAGAACAAATGAGGAAACTATAGCCCTCAGAGTCAGCCAAACCTTAAAAGTCCTCTAAGCAAATTGTGCGAAAGACAGCAAGATTTTGGTGCTTTAGACGGATGCAGCAATCTACGTATATGATAAGACCACACTTGTGCTTAAGGAATTCCGCAGATCGCTCATGTCTCCTGCCAAGCGCATGGGTTTCACTGTATTCGTAGAGAACTCAAAAAGTATTTCAAAGACGTTAGTGAACTTATCGCTTTAGTCAAGGGTGTATCTCTGAAAACACCTTCTCGAGTGCGCGCGTTTAAAGAGCAGTTGCCGGATGTGCCTTACCTGCCAGAGCCTATCATCACACTTTGGAGAACACAGCTAGAAGCCGTTGAATACTGAAACTACCACTTCTCTGACCTAAAGTGCGTCTTAAACAGTTTCTAAGGTGACGAGAGTGCTTCAGCTGGGGGCCTCAAGGTGCCCTCTCTAAGGACAACCTCCAAGGAGTCCTCGCGCATTTGCACGCTAACTTCACATTTCTTACGCACCAGCAGGTAGTTGCACAATGCTTCGATGCTAGTGCCAAAGTTCTCAACAAATCGCCGCGCTTCGTTGTTGTCCCCTGCTTTGTGTGGGCACCTCTGAGTGGGGTGTAGGAAGAGGTAAGTTGCGGCACTATCTGACAAGGAACTTGTCCCTACAAATCGGTTACGTAGTGTTTCTCGGGAAGAAAACTGCCGAAGAATTCGATGGTGACCTTGTTGTGGTCCAGACATGATGCCGTGAGATGCTCCACCGCAGCCAGTACGTTGTCTCTATGTAACGAAGGAAGCATCCTCATTAGAAACAGTGTTTGCCATCAGCTTGGGTTGTTTTTGTGTACCGCAGATTACAACTTGTTTTTGGAAATGAAACAGACTAAATGCCAGTGATCAATTATAAAAAGCAATTGAATTACCCGGAACGTTATCGATTGTAAAAATAAATTGTTAATCACAAAACTACAAGAAAATGTAAGTGATAAAATGCAATAAATTACTTTTAGCACGAGGTCCATCTTTCGAGCGCTTCTGCTACACTGGTCATGGTCAAGTTTAGCAGCATGGCGCAGAGCCCGCTTCATTATTTACGCAGATGGTATCACTATATGAACGGAAGCGCTCAGCCGCCAAGACAAAGAGAGCATAAGGAGTGATTAATATTAGCCTCAATGGCAACCTCGATATCTTGGGACTACAGCTGTCACAAGAACAGGCGAAGCTGATCAGCATAGACTTAATGAATGCCGCTAACGCCAAAAAACGGATCACCCTGCCTATATGTGGCCACGACCTCACATTTACAAACTGGCAAATCGAGTTCACGGGGTAACCGATCGCTAGCCGTAACAACCCTCGCAAACGGATTCGTATATTCAAGAGAAACTTGGCTCCGATGTCGGGAAACATCCCAAGAATATCGAACAAGTGCGGTGCAGCTTGGTTCCAATCATGCCGAACACTCGAAAGTGTAGTCGTGGTCGGAAGGATTCTTTACGGGCTACATGTGTATGAGTTTTCTCATCGCGAGCTCGATGACATCGAAAAGCTACAGAAGGCCACCCTTGAACCATTACTGCTTTACAAAAACATGCGAGGAACGAAGAGTTGCTTAGGCTGGCAGCAATGCCACCCATAAGACACATCATCAATGAAGCGAAAGTACGAATGCGATACCAACTTGAAAACACAACACAAGGGAAGCAGACTATGGTAATAGGCAACGGCATCAACGCGAAACGAGAGCCCATAGAGAATGACGTATCACCTCCCTTGGAGATGCCGTGAATCGGAGGAACGCCACAGCGACCTATCAAAAGGCAGAAAGTGGTCGCTAGGCAACTTTTTGAATAGAGAAATTTACTGACGGGACTGCCGCACACAACAGACATCCACACCGACACTGCACTATAAACGAAACGTTTGGTATGATCTGGGCCTGTGCGCTACTACAGCAGCTCAATGACCAGCAAAGATGCCACCTACCTAGAAGCTGAATAATAAACAAAATTTTTGGCATGATGTGGGACTGTACGCTAGTAAAGCAACGCAAGGACCTGCACACATGCCACTTACATGGCGGCATAATCATACGCGCAGAATACAATGCCATACCTGGAGCGGAAAATTCCGCTACGACCGCCACAGGGTTGTTGCGGAACAAAAAAATGCAAATAATTGCCGAATCATAACTGAATGATACGCAGCAATAGAAGAGCTGACAGCACCAACTATATTGCACGCTGTGGCCAAAAATATCAACAACAGGTTGAAACAGTTATGAGACGTGGGAACAAACATCCAAATTATATGACCACCTAGTCACACTGGCACGAACGGAGAAACGCAGCCGCGCAAGCCGGTGTGCTTCATGAAAAGTTCAACGCCCCACACTCCAACTTCCGTCGAAGCCGCTAGATCAGAATTCCTAACGAAATATGTTCAATGAAGACTCCACCGGCAGGATACTTATCGCACTACGTTCGCATCAATAAAAAAGCAGAAAGCAGGCGTCGGTTATACGAAGGAACACTAGAGCTGCTGATTGACACTATTGGATAAGCTCAGTCGGCAACAAGAGACCTTCCCCTTACATACTTCACAAGTGCTATCTTACCAATCAAGTGAAACCTATGAACAGTACATGTGTCCACTGCCAAGCGGCTTAGTGCAATCTCTGCCTCGCAATAAAGGATTTATTGATATATTCTTGTAACGCGCTGCGTACTGATTTTTCACTAGATATTGTTACCAAAATATGTGGAAGAAGGAACAACGCTCTATAGATGAGAATGTGCGCAACAATTTTCCACATAGGGCTTTGTTTATTGTAACCAAGGTGCTTTTTCACCGGTCTCCTTTCGGGAACGAGGTTCCACTTAATTACGCAAAACCTTTTTGAAATGCTTCGTCGAATTGCGGGTCACTGATGTGCCGCCTGGTTGAATATGCACAGCGATGTTCAGAGGTGGCCGAAACAAGCAGTGAAGCAAATATTAATTTTGTCAGCTCAACGCAAAGACAGCAGACTACTGAGCAGTCTTCGCACTGCTACAAGCTGAAAGTCTTGCCACATACGACCCTCAGAAGGCACAGCAGTTTGAGAGTAGATGACAAGTGGCTAGCAACTCTATGGTACTCTTTTATAGCATCCTTAACATAATGAAATCGCAGCGCTGACAGACAAGGACGCAGAGAGGACACACACACACACAATTGTGCTGAACTGTCAACTTTATTTTAAGCATGTCTGATCCGCGCCTTACACTTAACAGAAGGGCATTAACACTCAAAATAATCTACTACAGAGATATATGAAGAGGACAGTCTCAAGTAGCTGCGTCTTGATAATGCTTTCAGGGAGTGGTCGATCCCGGCAAGATCAGCGCAATTGTGCCGGTGTGTCCTCTCTGTGTCCTCCTCTGGCAAAGCTGCTAGTTCATGATGTTCAACAACCACCAACAAGCCAAGCAACATACCCTGCATAGCATACCTAACACAGGTCATTCGATGTCCGTAAGGATAGGGGCGCGATATACACATTAATTTTAGCGGTGTGATGGACACGATCAAACTTGCGTAACAATCATGGAGCTTCTGCTTGCAAACATCCCAACTTGCAAAACAATTGTACATTCTGGCCCAGACTGTTGTTATTACTTCGCTGAGCAGATCATGGTTGCTAACATGAATCAACACTCGTAGATACGATATTATTTTTAATTTCATCTGTAAGTGCCGCGGAAATGGTACTTCACAAGGAAACATTTGAAGTAATCACAATTTCTGCTATCCAAAAATTCTAATCTCTGGTTGAGCGTATGTAACGTGATGACGACAGGTACTGAGAGCGCACACCTAATGGCTGCTTATGTGTTCTGGGCGATCGAAAAAGTAACTTATAGTAAGATGCTAGTAGAATGTCGAGGCATGAAATGCTTTTATACTGTATTATCGACCAACTTGGGCGAACATCGTCTTGGAACTCCATCATTAGAGACGACCGTATTATAGGCGGGTGTATTAACGTGAAGCATTAAAAAACCCGTTACGCAAAAAATTCGGAGTTGCCGCTGTGAGTCAAATATCAGGGGCTTGGCTCAGGCAGGTGGTCCCCAGAGAGGAAGCTAGTAGGCACGTGGTTCGCCTAAGTCTGGTGGCCTAGAGACGCCATCACAACGCCCTCATTGGATAGTGAGCAAACTGCCGACAATGGCAGGTGGCATTTAAAATTATGATTGACCGCTTGGAACGAGTAACCTGCGCCGCACAAGGCCTCCGCTGTGAGCTCCTGCCATCGCAGGGAAGTGGCGCATCGCTTTACAGCTGAAGCACTGCGCCAGGAGGGTCATGAGCACTGCCACAGATATATTACTGCAAAGTAGAGAATGACCCTCTGCATATATGGGAATTAACCCAATTCGACATGGTGTCATACCCTTAATGCGGAGCGCATCTCCGTTTGTTTCTATAGGACGCCATTGAATAAACAAATATGCCGTTGTAGAAAACTAATCGGAAGGTTGTATTCAGTTTTTATTTGCCGTGCATGTCACTGGCTATGTGTCGACTGTTTTATGTCGAGCAACGTTTTGTCATTATTGTTTTGAAAAAGCCATTATCTGGAAAAGCATTATTCTTTCACACAACACTCCTGAAACCGAACTGAGTGAAAGAAAGAACAACACTATGGACGGCTGTCTGGATACTCGGGATACTCGAGATACTCGCATACATCGCAATCGTCACTGTTTAGGTGCATGAGCCAGTCATTGCACCAAGTAGAAATATAAGTAACATCACGCTGAATGAGGTCACAATCTTCGGGTGATTTTATTTCGCAAACAACGAAGCAGTCGTCAGCAAAGATGTGATTTTTAAATGCTACTTTGGAACGGAGATCATTGATGTTAATGAGAAAGAGAAGTGGTGCAATGACTGACCCTTGAGGAACACCCGTGTAAATGCCACTGAAAGGTGAATTCTAGTTTTTAGCGGAAAGAAATTGTGATCGGTTATGAAGAAAGTATTCCATTCATTTCAAAGCGCTAGAATCAATGTTCAGATTATTTAATTTAAAAAGTAATAGTAAACTAATGCATTGTAAAGTAATGCGTCGAAGTGGCTGCAAGTGAAGAGCAACCACTGTGGAGGGCGTTCAGAGATGTCATCGGTGCTGACGACAGTGTACCCAATGCCCTGGTATGACGAATTAAGGAAAAATAGACTTTGGCCTTGGAAATAATATTATCATTCAAAGAAGTTCACGAGGAAACCACGCAACTTTGAATTAGCAGGAAATGGAATCTGCAGAAAAATTTGCGGTTGACAAGAGACTTAGGCAAGGACGTCCTTTATACGCACTTCTATTTATGCTCTACATCACAAACAATGAAAGAAGATAAAAATGAGCGGATTATGTTTTACTTTATTGATGCAGAAAATATGCCAACTGGAGACAGGTCGCATGCCTTGACTGATATGCGCCGATGACATCGAACTTTCAGCAGACGGTGCGAGGGGTCTTCAACTATTCATAGACATTTATGGAAAAGACGCGGAGGCTCTATAACTGAGAATTAGCGCTGCAAAATCGAGATTCATGGTTTATATTGATGAGTCTGGTACGATCACGCTGCAAACATTAGATGGTCCTACAGGAAAGGCGTGAAAGCACATTGGTATCAGGAGAAATGATCGCCGAGAATATATGCGAGGCCAAAGGGAGGAATTTATAAAGAAACGAAAAATAAACGCCGTCTGACAAATAATCACGCCCTCTGGGAATATACTAACTATAAAGTTATTCTGGCAATCTGGAAGGGTCAATGGTACCGTGCTTGGCATTCGCAAAAGGTTTCGTGTGCTTGAGTTCTGCGCAAATTCGGCACTTGAAACAAAGCGTAAAACTGTCGGCAGGCTTGCCTCAGGGGCACATAAGAACAAAGCTGTTCATGTGATGTGATATTATGAGCAATCAAAGCTCATGATGCAAAAAGTTAAGAGGTAGTATAAAGAACCCTGGAGTCATTTAAATTAGAAAAGATTGGTGGCAAAAATTTTCAAAGTATTTTCACCGAAGCAGTATCGACACTATATGAAGGTGATTAACTAAATGGTTTCGTAATAAATGCAAATGTCGAGGGAAGAAACTGATAGTAAGACAACCTTCAAACTAAAAGTATGCTCCAACGAAAATGCTCACTGGCAAAAGAAAATGTTGGATAAACCGACGGTGGAGCTCTATAGAAGCCTAAATCTGATATTAAAAGCGAAAACGTTTTAGACATTTCCGGAGAGAGCTGCTTACCATTTGAGGCTAGGGCTCGGTGTTTGAGGAGTAAGTGCTATCGGAAAAAAATTGACACACATTATGACGTTTGCTGCTGCTAAATACAAGGTAGGCGAAAGATGGAACACATTCTTATCCAGCATAACATTCTCCAACCCTCAGTGCACGATGTACCCGCAGGAATAAGAGAAGCACTAGGGCTTTAGAAGAGCGAGGACTTGATTGCTTTTCACAAAGTAACTTAGAAATGGAACATAATCGGCAGTTAATCCAAGCATAATAACCAGACTATGAATGAATGCCCGGCTTCTTCACTGTTAACATTGCCACCCCGCAAAGGACATTGTTGTCATCGTTCTTCAATATCCCTCTCATACCCCTCGCAAACGCTCTCAGCGGCATCCCTCACATGGGACACACATTCACACGAACGATATAACGGTTTCCACCACATACGGCTTGGATGAAGACATAGAGCCGACGCATCAGGGAGCAGTCCCAGCAATAGCTACCTGGCAAGCGTTGGGCTTTTACTCTCCCCCACAAATTTGGCGCTCCTCATAATCCAGCCACGGCTTGTCCCTACCGTCCCCTTCACGATGTATCTGCATGACACTCCCCTCCCCTGCCTGCCTTCCTGCCCGCCTGCCTGCCCGCCTGCCCGCCCGCCTGCCCGCCTGCCCGCCTGCCCGCCTGACCGCCCGCCTGCCCGCCTGCCCGCTTGCCTGCCCGCCAGCCAGCCCGCCTGCCCGCCTGCCCACCTGCCTCTCCGCCCGCCGGCCCCCCGCCAGATCGCCTGCCCACCCGCCCGCCTTTCCGGACTGCTTGCTGGCTGGCTGGGTACAAAAATGGGTACAAGTCACCCTCGGCCCGGCGCCCGGCTTCTTCAGGGCTGTGTGCATGGAGGTGGCTTCGCAAACCCCGCTGCGCCCTTTCAGGGGCAAACTTAGTTTAAGACACTCAGCCTTCAAAGGTGGTTCGTGTTTTACTCCCAAGTGAAGAGTTCGACTGAAAGCTCGTACGCTCTAACCAGCGTAAAGTTCAACACTGCTGTAAGCGATCTTTCGTCAGAAGCGAAAACTTCAGGGTATCACTGCGGTCTTGGGCAGTCCGCTTTTTCCGGCTCTCCAACTTTGTGAGCCAGCCAGCCAGCTGGTTCAGTGGGCAGCAAAAAAGGCTGTGGCTCAGCAGTCGCCGATAGTGGTCAAAAATTGGGAATTGTTTGTCACTGAATTGAGTCCAAGCGTCACGTACAGTCCTTTTGTTGATAACATAAATCACTCATACAACAAAGCACTTTAAATGATCGCTAGGAGTCGTATTACAAGAAAGAAAATTTGGCTGGGGAAGAAGGTCATTCCAGCTCAATTTCCGGCCGACGTGACGACTGGTTTATCTACCGCAGTAAAGATTCTCGCTTCGAAAGATGTTAAGAAAAACGTGGATAGATGCAACACTCCAAGATCAAAATAAATCCAAGCATTGAATATAAAAATGTTTTAGCAAAATCATGAGATCAGTAAATGCGTAATTATTTTAGTAAGCAGAGCGAAACTACTAAAACTTACTCAGAGCTGTTTGCTGCAACTCCGGGAAATCTCGGCCACAGGTCAGGAACTTTACGCACTCCACAGCACATACCTAGATTGCCCACGTTTGCTGCCGATATGCCACGAAACTATCAATAAACGCAATAACAGTTTCATGCACAGTCCTCCTTGCCTTACCCAAATCAGGTATACTGAATTCATTAGTAATATTAGAAACTGAACATTTGAATTTCAGAAACCGAATGCAGATCTTGATAAAATCATAGCGGCTGTACTCTGTGATATTAGGTGAATTCTTTATAAACTACTTTTCCGATGTGATCGCTGACGTTCTAACACATATCATTATCATTAATAGCATGCTTCTGACTGCAATATTTCCTGCTGAGGCCAAAATAACATGATAGTGCCTGATTCTAAAAGTGGGAGTGATTGCTGAGGAAATAATGTCAAATTGACGTTAAATCACTTTTACGATGTGCCGCCATTGATAAAAATGGCTGCAATCCGCCGCCATAATTTCGCCCGGCTAAATGTACCCGAATTATGTAAATGAGTGAATGCAACGCTGATTTATACGACGTTAGGTTGCCGCAGCTTGACATGTATTTATTTGAAGCCAAAACTAAGCTTATAAAAGTCTTGCTTTGTTTCTACAATGCCATGAAACGGCGTCATAAGGGCACATGTGAAATAAGCAAGGAATCAGAGCGTTATTAGCCAAAGCTTAAATGTGCAGCCGCATCGGGCCGCGAACTGCTCTCCCATTGCCAACTTTTCGCTTGCGGTGAGAGATCATCGGTCTGTGCGGTTAATGTAACGTGGTAAAGGTGGCGCCGGCGGTGGGTTTTGATGAGTTTTGCTGATTGTTGCATTTATTCATCGTTTGTTAAACCCTAGAACTGCGAGACGGGATCGACTTTCGATAGTACCACGATGCTTTAGAGATGTTTCTGACTGACAGCTTGTCTGTGCAATCACCAGACGATGCGTATGGTCTCGTTGCTATTCAAGGTTGCATTGCGGTGAGAGGCAGTGCCAAACTGTCGAGCTGTGAGGTGCGATTACCAGCAGTGAACGTCGCTGATCGGATGGGCTTTGCGCGCGTGATGAGTGGGTGACACGATAGGTGTTCACGTGGCCCAGCAACAAACTCCAGGAATACGTCGGGCTTCTCGACGAGACATCTATGTGCACTGGCGCACTATCTGATCACAGCGACGTCAGCAAGACAGCATACATGTCTGTCGGGAAAGGTACAACGTGACGCCTCCAGCATTTTTGAGATAATTTAAACGAAAGCTATAGCGGTGACAGCTTGGGCAGCATGATTCTCATTCCTTTTGCATGCAGGCTGAAAATGACTTCAAAGCAGGCAAATGAATATGTGCAGCACACAGTCGTTTCTTTAAGTGTGAAAAAAAATGCGTGAAAGCTTAAAAGAATACTATAACCTGGCTAAAGCATTACTAATGAAGCAGATAAAGGTGATTTCGCTACTCAAGCTGAAATTTTCATAGCAGTGTTACAGCATCAGTTATATAGCAGTCACGTGGAAATGACCGTAGGAGGGATAAATTTTTTTCTGTAATTATTTCTGTAAGGGCACACGGAAGACAAAAATATACGAGTCTTGTACATTTTTTTACAGGTGTGCTGTTCCCGTCGGTGAAGGTACCAACCAGCACAGGAGACGACTGTGTAGGATCCATCCATGACCAATTTGTGTGGAATATCTCTATTATCGTGTACTGCCCGCATGAAAATCATCAAACTGGTGAGCACGTGCTTAGTGTGTTGTGGCAGGCATGAAGGGTTAATGTGTTTACCTGGGGTAAGATTGCATACAGCTAGTGATGTCTGATTGCACTTATACATAACTTATTGAGCACGGAAATACAGTGTAAATAGAACTGCTTATCAAAATTATGTAACCGAGCCATGACTTAGAGTTTTCACATGACAGCAGTGATAGGTGTGGGTGACACGCAGTATTGTTCAGTTGGTTTGGATTTTTGTTGCTGACCACAATGCAGCCTCATTTTGTTCGGTGCGAAATGCAAAAGCATGCATACACTAAAAAAACTGAAGCTAGTCATAAACAGTAGAACTTGTGCCCTTCCCTGAAACATATTTGTAGTGGTTTCTTTTAGTGAATATAAAAAGACTCTACTATGAAATGATTTGTGGCAATCAGTTTGGAAAATCGGCAATCAATTACCGGTAGCTATTATGGAAACAGTTAATTTTGGTACTAATGATAGGTTTTGCACTGAGCATATTTTACAATCATACGTGAAACTAGACTGCAGTTGAACTTGCAGCTTCAACAGTTTCACATATTTGGGAACGTATTGTCTAGCTTGTTCCAAGATTTCAATGCACAACAATAACTTGCAGGTGATGGTGTGCGTCAAATGCAGATGTGGCTGGTCACTCTCACCATGGGATCTCGTGCCCGAAAGTCCTGATTACAGATACATCTTCGCTCACGTCTCGGCTGGACTGATTACCTATCTGGGTCGCCATACCAGGCTCCTGAATAATTACATGAGGTGTCTGCAAAGATGTCAGGTGCTGCACGGCATGTTCAAGGGTTTCTCTTCGAAGATCAGCACAGCTTGCTTTGTGTAAGCGAATGCATTCATACCCACTCAGCTACAGGATTATGACACCACCGGTGAGTGGTGATAACAGCAGGAGCATCAACATCTACAACAGGGAGGAGGACACATCACCATTTGGGTTCTACCTGACAGACAGCAAGTGTATGATCAGCTGAATGTGGGAACCGCACCCACTGCCATGGATTTCACGTGTAGCTTTTCCACAAGCCATCAGTGCACATTTACTTGTTTTCAAGTTTGACAACATACTGCTAAGAAGCTGGTCAAGTCTTCTTAATTTTGGTTCTCTTTTATAAACACGACCATATTTATGGCTTTCAATTCATTGGTGGTAAGCATGACAACAGAGATTAGTTTCAAGACAAAAGCCTTTATAGGCTCATGACTTGCCAGCAGAGATGTTCGCAGAAAAGTGCCGCAGTATAGCTATCAATCAAACGTGGTTGAAGTGTCCACCAAGATTGTGAGATATGATCTCTGGTTCCTTCCCTCAAAACCCTTTCCTCTCCTCAAAACACATGCCTTCGCTTTCCTGCACGTAAGCAGGCAAGTGTGCTCACAGTTAAATAGTAATTAGTTAATCAGCAATAGTAGTTATTATTACCTGAGCTTCTTGCTGCTCATGCGTGTGACGTCACTGAGTGGCGCCACTATCATTCGAGAGGAGCGCTTCCCAGGCAATCCTGCCAGACGCTTCCTGAATGCTGATGTGGAAGGATGCCGCCTCAGCGCTCTCCTGCGTCTCCAGCAACTAATTGTGTGCGTGCTAATGCGACAGTGTTGTGAAGCGAACAGTTGCCTAGTCTTTAATCAACATCTTCAACCACACATCAGCGACAGAAGCAGCAACACTGCGCTAAAGGCTTTCACCTCACCGCTCTTTAGGTCGACAAAGGGCCCCGCTGAATTTTTCTTGGTTGCTGCAGCTTTTTCATGAGTCAAGAAGTGTCCCAAGTACTTTGCGCCTACCGTCGGCCAACTTGGTGAGTGTGTGCTTCAACACATGCTTTGGTGATTTTGAAGAAATGCCGTTCCTTGTAGTGCCTCCTTACACGTTCTGTTTGTGTACAACACACATTTTATTTGGTGCTTCAGTGAAAGACAGGAAGGCACCAAAATGTGTTCCTTCTACCATCATAGTGTTGACTGCACATGCTTTCATTAGTGCTTTTCTGTTTGCTTTGGTGTTTGTGGAGAGCCAGCAGTCCATTACATGCTCAACCTGCAGCATGGTCCCTGCGTCTACAGTCATTTAAAACATCTCTTCAGGGTGCAACGCATCTTGCGTGGCACCGTTTGTGTGGTAAGATTGCAACATGTTTTGCTTCATGGCACTATGTTGACTCTGTGTGCTTGCTTTCGACTGCCTCTTTCACATACTGCACGTGGTTATACAGCAATGAACTGCTTTTCTTGAGGTGAAAGTCAGGCGATTGTTTCATGGTCATTATCTTCGAGATGGCAATCCAAGACTTGAGCAGAGTTTTGTCAGACTACCTATTGCCATCTTCGAACTGAAATTTGTACCCGTGACGAAAACTTACAAGTTCTATATTAATTCAATTGAATGTAACTGGAAATATAAAGTATGCACCTAAACGTATTTTCAATAATAAAGCTCCAAATGGCATTTTTCAGCTGGAAGGGTATGATGGAGTTCACTAATCCAGCTGGAAATTGACAGTAATACTAGTAGTACTGAGCTTTGTTATTCTTTTTATGGCTTACTAGGGTGGTGTTCCCAGGTCCGGGATCATTTCATCTGCGTAATTTGGGGTCTGGGATAATTTTTTGTGCTGAGCGATCAACCTCCCAGTAAAACT
This sequence comes from Amblyomma americanum, assembly GCF_052857255.1. Lineage (NCBI taxonomy): Eukaryota > Metazoa > Arthropoda > Arachnida > Ixodida > Ixodidae > Amblyomma > Amblyomma americanum. The sequence goes on along the minus strand of NC_135505.1, from coordinate 63,944,839 downwards.
GTGTTAGATTCCATTTTCATTGACTCAGCCATTTGCACTTTGCTTCATGTAAATTGGGGATATATTTCGGTTGCTTTAAGAAAAAAAACACACAGCCTGTTTACCCTCTACTCCATTAGTGTGACTGGACCGTCAGTGTGTTTAGCAAAGGTGACTGCTGGGTACTTCTTTTTACAAATTAGGCAACAATAATGTGCGTGTATGCCGCTGTTGAACGTTAGTGAAAGGAGGGTCTGTCAAAAAAAAATTATCTTTGTACATGAGCCATATTGTTTAATATGTAATGTTGCACTAGGTAATGATTCACAATTTGACTGCATAATGAATTCTAGGATTCATGAAAGACAGTGATGAAAATAAATTATTTTGGCAATACAGGCTTCCAGTATCTTTTCACTGTACATGTAAAACACGTACACCTTACTCAGACAAGTTTCATCACCTAGAAAGCATAGCAACTTGTCTCGCTCCCCAATATAGTAGGAGGACACGAAAGCTCTGCATTTAAGGGCATTATGTTACAGTGTTAATGGCTACTAATAATATTAATAATAATAATTGGTTTTGGGGGGAAAGGAAATGGCGCAGTATCTGTCTCATATATCGTTGGACACCTGAACCGCGCTGTAAGGGAAGGGCAAAGGAGGGAGTGAAAGAAGAAAGGAAGAATAGGTGCTGTAGTGGAGGGCTCCGGAATAATTTCGACCACCTGGGGATCTTTAACGTGCACTGACATCGCACAGCACACGGGCGCCTTAGCGTTTTTCCTCCATAAAAACGCAACCGCCGCGGTCGGGTTCGAACCCGGGAACTCCGGATCAGTAGTCGAGCGCGCTAACCACTGAGCCACCGCGGCGGGTTGTTAATGGCTCCCTGCAGTAGTTTCTCTTCACACACGCACATTCGCTGTTGTTCATTCATGTTCGCACATGTACCAGAATTATCTCACCACAGGTTCCATACTCTTATCTTTGAACTCTTGCACATTGCAGTTCACCTAAATATTACTTTAACAGGTTTCACACTGATTGGCACATATCTAGTTCACTGATGTGATTACATTTTCAAGCTTCAAATTAAGCCAACAGCACACACACATCACCCCCTTGTACCTCAGTACAGTCAATGTGTCAGCACGGTCTAGTTAGTAGAGTGTGCCTGGCTGGTGACGCAAGGGTCTTTGAAGCCAGACTGAAATTTAATCATATTTTTTGTACGAAAATATATTGCTTTATGAGGTGACGTAGTTTGAGACATATGCTGACATTTTATTGAAATTACAAATCCTGTTTACAGTGACTTTTATTCCAGATATGCCCACGTGGCGCGGTTTTTTGACACAATGCCGGCTGAATAACGCTGGGTTTTCTGCTGAATGGCACCCTTAACGATGCCGTGTTATAAACCTCTCCTTCACAGTGGTAAGTGCAGGCTTTCGTTGCCTTTCTTTTCTTTTTACAAATATCACGCAATAATATGTTACCACTAATTACGATGTCATCGCAGGCCACACAGCAGTGAAGTGTCACCTGGTAGTAATCGCAAAGAAAGTTTTTTCTGGCAGTCCAAAACAAAGTAGCAGCCTTTTTTTCATTTTACTTGGCTTGACTTCACACTTCTGCTTGAACTTAAAGGGAAAATAGCCAGCAAAGCTGCCCAACAAGCGAATTTTTCAGGAAGCCTAAGTTTTATGCACAAGCACTTTCAATGACTCAAATTTCCTTATTTTGCAACCTGTTCTACCATTATGTTCGTGATGAATACTTCCTTTTCATGCCTCTTGGAAACAAAGAGGCAGACTTACTTACCATGTTTCAAACTGCTTTAATCATGCTGAAAAACACAATTCACCCTCCATGTGCACACACCACGGTGCATCTTATCTATTTCTTGCCAGTGTAGTTCACCACGGTGATCTTGCGCACTTCAATTGCTTCTTTGATCAAATATTATATGAGCTGTACACAAGCTTCGTTGTCTTTACAGGCAGGCCCTTTCTTATTGGAATGTGGTAATGTATTGTTACAGAGCAACTTCGATTTGTCGTCAGCATCCTTTCAGACTTGTGCCGTAATTGCAGTGCGTAAGATAGTACGATGACCTTCATTGAACTGTAGACGCCGTGTTTTTAGTGTGCATAGAGAGTTTAGGTTGTTTATTTTAATGCACAATAAAGGAAACTACTTTGAAAGTGAAGGCAATTCATTGAGCATTACTCTCCGGCAGTGCACATTAGTGCCTTCACATGGTCTTCATTGCATCGGTGTACGGTGTAATGTTGCCTAACCATATTGTGATGCACCACTTGAAATGAACCAACAATGGCTCTAATATGTGTGTGATGAGGAGTGTACAGGGGGAAGGTTATACACTTGCACATCAGGCAACAAACATTGCTAAAGCCTGTTGTAGGTTCTTTGTGGAGTGCACAGGGCTTGCCAAAACCAATACATATCCACTGTTATCACGCAGCATTCATGAACCTTTTCCCAGAATACCGCTGCCTGTGTCTGATGCTGCCTCCCTGAAATATTGTGCTGAGGGCCACGTTAGCCTTGCATTTCATGCCTCCTTTGTGTGTTATCTTGCTGCTGTCATGCTTGTACTTTTCTTGTCTTGTTGCTCTTCTTCCTTCTTAATTGTGGTGCCTGCAACTTCAAAGTTGTTTTTATTCTCCTTTCGTTCCTTCGCCTCACCCTAAGACATGTCCATGCTTAATGTGCCATGTGCACTAGATAATGCGCGTGTGTGTGCCATGTGCACTAGATAATGCGCGTGTATGTGCACATTAAGATAGCAACTAGCATGAAGCCAACAAAGCAAGTGTCTTGCAGACTGCATGAAGCTGTTTGTAATGTGGCACAGCCCTCCACTTTCACTCTCCACCTCTGGATTCGTCCCGTTCCCTAAGGTTGAGTAGCATATGTGAAGAATTTTTTGCCTGGTGACCTGTTCACCTTTTCAGACTTTATACCTGTCTCTCTTACTAGGAATGTTGCTGCATTAAAAGGAGCTGCCTGTTGCTGCTGAAAGTGCATAACGGTTGCCTTATGATAAATGAATCACTGGGCTCTGCGTGACTAATTTTGCTTCACCTTCTGCATTCTGATGTTAACTTCCATCAGACGACCAGTAATCATCATCAACATCAGCCTGACTACGCCTAATGCAGGGCATGGGCGTGTCTCATGTGTATCCATTAAACCTGTCCTTTGCCAGCTGCACCCACAGCGCCCGCCTTTCCTCGGCCGATATACTATCGTGGGGTGGGCGGTCCGACGCGCAGGCCAACGCGCGGTGATCTTGCATAAAGTTGAGCAGAGCTTCCAGTTGAATAGCGCCGCAGAGCGGTGCCGCTATCGCCTTCACTGCTTCCCTCTGCAGAGTCCATTTCCATTCTGACGCGATTTCGTGCTTCCGTGAATGGATAAATGTACAGCATTTTAGCATTTTCATTTACGTTGTTTTCTTTATTACTGGTTTTTCATGCGACGAAGATAAGTTATAAAGCGGTAAATTTTCACTATATTATTTTGTTTGGCCTTCATTGTAGTGGCGCACGTAGACTCTCTCCCTTATCCGCGCATGTGCCAGCAAAGCCAAAGTCGGGGACCGGCAAATAATTCTCAGTCATAGCGTTTTTCACGCTCTGCCGCCAAGTTTTGTCGCTTCTTGCGGGTATAGCAGCGGCAGCGTCGCGAAGAACATCTCTTCACGCAGCTGCCGCTAAACTATATTCACTATTCTTGCGACCATTCCCGTCGTGTTAACAACCAACTCCAGATCCATATATTCGTTTTCTGGCCAACGCATATGTATGGACTGAATCGCTGAGATCGCAACGTATTTCATTGTTGCGATTTCAGCGGCTGTAGTGCACGACGCGTACGCGCCGGAGATGCTCGGCTTCAGGCACGCTTTATGGCATCGGCGATTTTTGAACTTGGCGCCAAGTAGCAGACGACAGTATCTATTGCCATACTTTTTCCTTCTTTTCCAATTTCATCATCCGATTCTGCGTTTACGTACCTTGGCACCGCCCCCATATACGCGTCACGGGTACGCCCCGCTCTGGGCGGATCGGCGAATATCGAGAATAGGCCCCCTGGAAGACTGCCGGGTTTGCAAACGCTGACTCGATTACTCGAGTTGTACGGCTGGTTCTACGCGAAGGTGCAAGCTTCGAGCGCCTACCCCACCAGATGCGTATCGGGAATGAGACAGTGTAAGTCGTCGTGCCTGAGCGTGCGCCGATATGTCTACGCTGCCGCAACAGAGGCAGCATTAGGTGTGAAGGCAAGGTGCCCAAGTGTAGGCAGTGCCACGCGTGCGGGAACGAAGAGGCTGAATGCATGAAGCCGTACGCCCGCGCGGCTGGGCGAGGAACACTGGGCGAAAACAGTGAGCTGCATATGGACGAGGATGAAGCTGAGCAAGCCGCCTCTAGCCCCGTGGTTGAGACCCTAACGGCTGCATTGAAGCGCGACGACAAGGAAAAAGGCACGCCACCGACTGCTGAACCAACGCTCAGCCCACCCGAGTCGCCATTCCCGAACAAGGTTACCGAGCAGCCGCAGGATATCCCACGCCCGGCTGAAAAAGGCAACGGGGAATTCATGGAGATCGACCCTGCTGCTGCTAAACGGAGCCGCAACGACGTCGATGCAATGAGCCCGGAGCAAAGGCAACGTCTGCTACAAAGAAAGTGGGATGCCGGCGAGGTGGAAAAGCAGCATGTCACCAGCGGGCAACGATAGCCGTCGCTCCCTCGCGACGACAAACCAAAGTCCTAATAATGCCGGGACGACACTACATGGCGCGATGCCGTGCGTACAAAGCTAAGCGCCGTGCTGGTGTCTTGGTCTTGCTAAGCGATGCCGGTTTTTGAAAAACACCTCGTTGTAGCCACGCTCAATGTCAGAGGTCTTTCATCCAGGAGGAGGCAAAATCACCTCTTTCCTCTCGTGAATGATCAGGAATTAGATATTGTAGCGGTACAAGAAACGAAAATCGAGAGTCAAGATCAGACCGAGATTATAATGCATCCGTTAAGCAGCCAATGCTATGTTTGCGTGTCTCATGCTGTGGGTACTTTGGCAGGGTGCAAGCTTTTGATCCGCCAGTCTCATGGAGTGATTATGGAAAAAGTTCAGACTTGCATTTTTGGTCGTTGGATTCTCTCTGACATCATATTTGCTGGTCTGGAATGACGCGTCATCTGTATTTACGCGCACACTAATGTGGAAGAGAGGCGAAAACTTCGAGACAGTGGGAAACTACTATGATACAGACCGTCTGGTCGGCTGTCTTGAAGATTTCAACTGCGTAAGCATGGCACGCGACAGGACCAGTTCGACTCATCATAGAGATGCGAGTACTGCCTGTTTGAGTGACGTACCTGATCGCTGTCATCTTGAAGATGTTGGCGATTGTCTCGGGTGTGGTTGTGCCGTTCGCTTTACCCATTTCCAGGGAACGAGTCACGCAAGTTTGGATTGGTCGTACCGACCTGCCGAACTGATACCATTCTTCGCCGAATACCTTGTACAACCAGTGCCGTTTGGTGACTGTTGTCTTGTTGTCTTCCATGTAGGGAAAAGAAAAGGAATGAAAAGCAAATTCGTGTAGGAAAACTAGAAACTTAAAGAAAAGGTGTTGAAAGATGATATCTTCATGGAACGTTCAGCGTTGGCAATACGCGATCGAGTATAATGAACTTCTAGGAGTGAAGTGGGAAATATTTAAGCAGGCAATGAAAAGGACAGCAATTAAACGATCTTGCGATATAAAGCAAAAACAAAGAGGGAAGAAAGATATGCTTAGAGATGACGAGTTTTGACAACTTAAGAGGGCAAGCAGCCTGGAGCATGCATCGAAGAAATCCGATCCGTTCAGCAGAAACTACAGGCGATAGATGCGGAGCGGTATCAAGGAGTGATCGTGAGGGCGTGGGCACAACGCCTTATAGCGGGCGAAATGCCCAGGAAACGTGTGCTCGGCTTGGAAAAGAGACTTGCCCACAAGAATGACATACAGAAAGTAGAGTGCAACGGTGTAATTAACACCGATAAAGCAAATATAGAGAGGGCCTTTTGTGAATAATATAGCGGGATTTTTGGTTACACGAAAGTAAGAACCGAAGGGTTTAAAACCCATTTCATGTCCTTAATGCCGAAGCTTAGTGATGAAACGAAAGGACGGTTAGAAGTGGCCATTTCAACCGAAGAAGTTTCGAAGGCCATACAAGACCTCAAACCTGCAGTGGTTAGCCTAGCTAGCTAGCATAGGTATAGTGGTTAGCATGGCTGCCTTCCAAGCAGTTGACCCTGTTTCGATTCCTGGCCGGCGCATTGGTTTTACTTATTTTTTCAATGGGTATGTTGAGTGCAACAAAACACTGCTCACGCAGAGGAGTGTAGCGTGTCTTTTATGGGCAGATGAAATAGAATCGGCGTAGTAGCCCTGTGCTCCTTTCTGTGCACAAATACTGGGTGAAGCTACCAGTGGACGGCTGGTTTGAAAGTGCGCGACTAGAGAGATGCCAGGCAAAGTGCACACTCAGCTGGGCGTCAGTCGTATAGCAGATAATGCGGTTGAAGGGGTAAGGCAGTTCAGTAGTGTGGCGGGCAGCAGGGTTTGGTTTATGGATGGTTTTGGGGGGTTCAACGTCCCAAAGCGCCTCAGGTTATGAGACACGCAGTAGTGAAGGGCTCCGGGAATTTCCACCACTTGGAGTTCTTTAACGTGCACTGACATCGCACTGTACACGGGCCTCTAGAATTTCGCCTACATCGATATTCGACCGCCGCGGCTGGGATCGATCCCGCGTCTTTCGGGTCAGCAGCCGAACGCCATAACCACTCAGCCACCTCGGCGACGACGGGGAGTAGGGTTAACTGGGAAAAGTGTGTGGGGTTCTAGCATGGAGAGTGGGAAGGGACCCATCATACATGTGCTAACGTGACATAGTATACGGCCCCTCTGAAATGCTGTTGTATCTTGGAGTGCATCTGGAATATTACAGAGAAAGCGAACGTTTTTCTAAAGGACAGGTACAAGAAACACGAGACAAAGCAGAAGAGTGGAAAGGATATCTTATCTATCTATATTTACTACGGCCAGTGTGTGCAGACTGTTTTTCATCAGTAAGCTTAGTACATGATGCGCGTGATGCATTGCTCGCAACTTAATGTAGAAACGTTGCGCTGCATTTTCGCCATGTTTGTGTGGGCCTCTGCTTGGGATAAGAGCCGCGTACCAACTTGTTAAGACGAGTCAACGATGGGGGCTTGGGTTGAGACATTTATTTGTGAGACAACTTGTCAGTAAATTCTTGTTTTTCCGTGACGTACAAGACCCCTTTCTGCGCACAGTGTGCAGAGTAGGGGTTGGGCGGGCCATGCCACATTTTGTGATTGCCACTGAGTGCATATCCGTTGGCATGTTCGGGTTTTTGAAGGAGATAGTCTCCAACGTAAGGTTTATAAATTCTTACTTTTCAAAAGAATATTTGAGTGCTGTGACTAGAAGTATTTTATAAAAGATCCTTTGTGACATCTCTTTTTCTGTGCCTATGTACATGGCTTTGTTCTGTGGAGGCCCGGGTCGCAAAGTTTTAAAAAGGGCAAAGAAAATTATGGTGCCGCCGGGAGTAACGACTTTCTTTTTCATACGACGCACAGGGACTTCATCTGTGAAAATGTTTCTTGGGGCAAAGCAGATGTGTCTTCCTCGTGGGTCAGATTGTCTCACTTCCAAGCAACCGGAGACCATAGACCACGTCTTGCTGCATTGTTGGGAAGGAGTCTACCTTTGGGACGTGATCCAGAGGACAATAAAAAGAAATTCCCGTAGACTCGTACGGAATTCGGCTTTTTCCAAAAAAAAAGTGGATGGGGTGCCATTTGACCTAATCAGTGTGAATTATGTGGACAAGGTCATTCTGCTGAGACCTGCACCTCAGAGCAGCCTCATTGTTGCCTCTTCAGCAACATTCACTCAGCTGATGATGCCAACTGCGCAAAACGTAGTGAAGAGCGTAGCTTGTTGGACATTATTAAAGAGAAGCGATGCTCAAGAGCCGATGCTTACGCTGTTCTTAACAGGAAAAAAGATTCATATACTAGTCGGGTGCGCGCTTCTATTGGGGACATTGAGTCCAACTTGACTGCCTCAACTGTGACCACAGTAGAAAAAGCTCTTAATAATGTGATTGAGCGAATGCTAAACACATTCACTGAGGTGTTGGCTCAGTTTGTTGCAGTTCAGTCTGCGTCACCATCAACACCCGTCTTGGCAGCAACGTCTGCATCTGTTTCAGCTTCTGCAGATAGTGCTAGCCGCTCTACATCACCTTCTGATGCTCCCCAAGACCCACCTCACATCTCTGTTCCTAGCAGTGAATGTCGCAGTGACCTCTGCACAACAGATGTCGAAATGTCGTGCCCTACGCAGAAGCGCCGTGCTTCCTCATCACCATCTAATTCTAGTTCTCCACAGATGAAAGCTTAAAAGGGGCCACCCAAACTTCATCCCCATGTTGATATCCTTAAAGAGGCGGTTTCGGCCTCTTCAATTGATCAATAATCATGGCAGGTGTCAAAGTAATACAATGGAATTGCCGTTCCGTCTTGTCTTCTCTTCCAGATCTAGACATACTTATTCACAAGCATAAGCCTGATATTGTACTTTTACAAGAAACATGGTTATCACCGTATAAATCATTTTCAATGAGAAATTTTCGAGTTTTCCGGTCACATCGAAATGTTGGCAGGGGAGGTGGCTTGGTAACCATGCTATCTAAAAATTTATGTCATCAGGCATCTATCTCTAAGAAAATTATTCTCCCTGACTGTGAGCTTTTAGCGATCAAAATTTCATTTCCGCATTGTGCTGATATTACAATTGCTAATGATTATTTTTCTTTTGGTGTACACAGGACAGACTGTTTAGACAGCTTGGTGACTGGCACAAACAGTGCAGTCATCGCAGGAGATTTTAATTCTCACCATAGTGACTGGGGAAGTCGTACTGATTCCTGCGGCCAGCTTCTCTGGTCGTGGCTGTCTGCAAATGCTGTACGCTGCTGCAATTCTAGAGAAATAACCTTAATGTGAGCGGTTGCTCGCTCAGACATTGACTTAACATTATCAGCAGGTAGGCTAGATGTGACTGATTGGTCGACAGAGGATTCGGGTACGTCTAGTGATCACTTTCCTATAACTTTCACTATCCGGTTATCTCTTCTTAAAGCTAGTTGTGTAACCCATAAATTTGTCAACCACAAAATTTATAAAAATCTGATGTCCGCCTCACTTGCCTCTTTAGTTAATACAAGCCGGGATGACAGAGCTCAGCAGACAGTTTCATTTTTGCAAAATGCAATAGACCACTCAATATTCGCTGTGCCCGCAGCAGCCTCTACTAAACAGCCGTCTCATTGGTGGACAGAAGAATGTGAGAAGGCCTATCGTCGCAAAAAAGCGGCCTGGAAGAGGCTGTCCTGCAACCAGAGTACGGCTAATTGGTTAAATTACAAATTCTTCTCTGCGTCTTTCAAAAGAACACTTGCAAAAGCCAAGGAGGAGTACAACCAAAATTTAAACACATATCTTTCAAATCCTCGTCATCGGAAAGCCCTGTATAGATTCATGGAACGTAACAAGAGTTCTGTCGTCCCTCGTCTCACTAGTTCAACAGTGTTATCACCACAAAAGGCTCAAGAGAGCCTGGAGTGTATTGCTCAGGGATTGGCGTTACGCTTCCAGACGCAGAGCAACGTCCCTTTGTGCACAATTTCACCCTCCTCAGATTATACCGAGGATGACGCATCAGAGCTCCTCTCAGTCCTGGCAATGTTGCATCCTGCAGCTCCTGGACCAGATAGTGTCACTGTTGGTATGATTAAAATTTTAGCCCAGGAGTTTACAAGCGCCCTCTTCGATATCGCCAATGCTTCTCTGGAAAATGCATGGATTCCAAGCATTTGGAAGACGGCGAAAATCATTGTATTAATGAAAGATGTAGGAAAAGGATACGTCTTAGATAATATTCTGCCAATTGCGCTGACTTCAAATTTACTCAAATTAATAGAAAGAATAGTGCACAGTCGCCTCACAAAACATGTTCATGACATCAACGGTCTCAGCTCAGCCCAGATTGGCTTTCGTCGTGGATGCTCTATATGGTCCGCGCATGTGGATCTAGAGAGCAGAATCCGGCTCTCGCTACGCAATAGAGAAGTTTCAGCTTTGGTCACTCTTGATGTAGCAAAGGCCTATGACAGTGTAGAGCATACTATTTTACTTAACAGACTTGCTCAGTTACATCCTCCAACCTACATTTATGCGTGGACATCTGAATTTCTGAAGGACAGATTCTTTTACTGCGCTGAGGGAACCCTATGTTCAAATACATATTATCAATCAAGAGGTGTGCCGCAAGGATCGGTGCTATTCTCTGTGCTTTTTAATATTTTGGTCAGTGGCGTCTTCATTCGTCCTTATATAACAGTTTTTGTGTATGCAGATGACATAGCTTTTTTCGCCTCGGCCAGGGATATCCACTCCCTTTACCACATTCTGCAGGGATATTTGGATGCTCTTGGAGTATGGTTGCAGGGTATTAATTTATCCCTGAATGTAGACAAATGTGGAGTTTTGGTATTTCCTCCAGACAAGCCTTTGCACATTTCATTAGTCCATCGCTCTCTCCAGATTCCACAAGTGGAATCCGTAAAATATCTGGGTGTTACTTATCACCCAGCATTAGATTGGAGCCTTCATATAAAGAACAATGCTTTTAAAGGAGAACGCGCTCTAGGCCGGCTGACAAGAATCGCCAATAAAAAGTTTGGGATGCGCCGCGACACGTTATTATTACTATACAAAGCCTACGTAAGACCTATACTTGAATTTGGTTGCATTCTGTTCTCTGGTAGCGCAAGCTACAAGATTCAACCCTTAATCTTACTGGAAAGGCGCGCTCTACGCCTCTGCCTTGGTCTCCCAAAATCAGTTTCAAACGCCCTGCTTTATCTGGAAGCCCGTATCCCTGATCTATCTTCCCGTTTTCAAATACTCACGGTGCGAACTTTCCTCAGGTCGATGGACCCAGTGACTGATGTCAGTACTCCTATGTTTGTGTCTCAGCCGGCATTATTCTTTTCTCATCATTGGCCACGGTATCAAATGCCACAAATTATGTTAACGCAGAACCTTTTAACACTGATTGGTGTTGATCTCAGTTCTTTGCAGTGGGTTGATGACACGCCGGCAGCAGTTGAATTCCATTTCGACCACATCTTCCCATCTCATGCGAAACACATGCCAGCAAACATTTTAAACGGTATTCTCTCGGATCACATAGAGAAATACCCCCATCATACTGTGCTTGCTACCGATGCCTCCGTCAACTGCCAAAAAGCTGCAGTTGGCATCTTTTCGCAGGATTTGGCATGCAGCTATTCCGTCCGCATCCCAGATTATATTCCTATATTCTTTGCAGAATTTTTGGCTCTTGGAATGGCCCTTCACAAAATTCTATGCCATGTGTCTCATGTTATTATTCTCGCTGATTGTTTGTCAGTGTTAGTCTCCCTTGACACTTCACAAGAAGATTTTTTGAGCCGTGTCCTGCGATTTTTTGTCCCATCCACTTTGAAGGTGGTCCGTTTTGTCTGGGTCCCTGGCCATGCAGGTATTCATTCAAATGAGGTGGCTGATTACTTAGCAAGGTCGGCTCTTGACGGGTCAGTGACACATCCCGTCCCGAATTTCAGCCTGCTGGCGATTTCCAGGTTTCAGTGGTTCCTACATATATCAGCCAGGTTACGAGATCCCTTACTAAATACCGCTGACTATCAGCACTTAGCATATAATTGGAACGTCCGTTCGTGTAAATCCAGGCTGTGTGAGGTAACAATGACGCGGTTGCTGTGCAGGATTCCATGTTTGAATTTATATCTATGCAGGTGTGGGTTGACACCGACGAACCTATGTGACGCATGTGGGAAAGTTGAATCTTTAGACCATTTTCTCCTCTACTGCCCAAAGTTCGCACTTCACAGAAAGATTTACCTGGAGGTCCCTCTCTCCAGGTTAGGGCTCCCTTTATCTTTGCCAGTATTATTATCGTTTGGTGCGAACGCCAAGGGATTTGCATTGGGTTCTATTTGTGGGTTTCTCCACGATTACATAATTGGAACTGGTAGGTTGATGTGCTAATTCTTTTAAAATTCTACGAGCTCTTCTTTTTCACCAAAATGCTGTCTGTTATTTACCTGTCAATATTGTTCTCTTGTCTTAACTCATTGATTTTTCAAAATTCACGATTGGTGCTACATTTTGTCATCATCTTCCATGGAAACTTCATTGTTTATTCCACTACACCTTCGCCAATCCCCCGCGTGGGTATGTGCCATTTACCTGGGGTGAAGAAGAAGAAGAAGAAAGCTGAACGACTGCGACGAGCTGGGACGAGCTGTTCCCAAAGGCGGGCGTGGTCTCACTGGGCGGTGACTGTTCGTATCACTAGCTTCTGATTGCTTGTCTTTCGCTTTTGCAGGGCGCTTGCAGGTCGCTAGGGGCGCATGTCGACGTCCTCTCCTGGCCAGGGGAACTCCCCCTGGTCGGCCAGCCTCCCCCCTAACCAACTCCCCCTGGACGCCTTCTTTCGGGGTGGCGTCGGCACTATTCCCGTGGCCTTGGTTCCATCGGATGGTGGCGCCATTCGACTCAATAACCCGGATGCGGTTCAGACTGCGCTACAGGCGATTACGCCTCACTTCTTAAAAATCTGTGATGTCCGGCAGTACGGCAGAGGAGGCGTGGTGTGCAGGTCGGCCGACCAGGCCTGCATCATGGATTTGTTAACGTGCACAGCTTTTGGAAGCCAGTCGGTAAGCGCATTTATACCGCCCCACTTGGCGTGCACTAAAGGGCTGGTGCGAGGGGTTGACCCACGCCTTAGCCCTAAGGAAACGCTAGAGAAACTCTCCACCGCAGGGGTGATTTCTGTACATCGGTGCACTCGGGTCGTTGAGGAAACAAAACTTCCAACTGAAAGAGTAATTGCCACCTTTGCGGGTCTCTCCTGTCCATCTGAGTTGAAGGTGTGGCCCCTGGTTTTCAGGGTCGATCCGTATTCATCAAGGCAACTTCAATGCCGCAATTGCCGGAGGTTTGGCCACAGCGCGAACGCCTGCAAGTCGAGCTCAAGGTGCAGTGTGTGTGGTGGTAATCATGACCGTGTAGGAAGATGTTCAAAAGATGAGATGTGTTGCTTGTGCAGCGGTAGTCACTCCGCCACATATTTTAATTGTCCTGCAAGGGCTGAGGAGGTTAAGGTGCTGGAAGTGTTAGAAAAGCGCCGGTGCTCAAGGCGCGAGGCTATGGCTATTGTTAAGGAAAGGACGTACGGGTACTCAAGTGTGGCAGCACGGCAGACGACTGCGGTCGTGGATTCAAGCCTGTCAGATGCGATTGCTACAGCGGTTCAAAAGGCAATGGCCAAGGTCATGGATCGGCTAGTGAATTCAGTAACAGAGTGCATATCGCAAGTCATGGTGGCGCAAATGACCTCTTCAATAATGACCTCCAATGTCGCGTTGAAGTCATCCGTGGATCCTGCAGTACCTACTGAATTCAATGCGAAGACGCCTTCCCTTGTTTCAATGCAGCCGCAAAAAGAGCGCACGCCTCCAACTCATGTACCTGAAGTCACGACCGGAGCAATTGATGGGTGTGTTGAGCTGATGGAGCTCGATGCTCGAGCTCAGAAACGTAGCCGGTCTCCTTTGGCCGTTGCTGGTCCGTCTATCTCCCCTCAATCCAAAACAAAAAAGAGCAATTCAGGAAAAACTGGTCACCACAGTATTTTGGAAAAGGCAGTTGCTGCTGCAGATCTCTCGACAGAATAGGGTCTCTGAGAGTGCTGCAGTGGAACTGCCGTTCCATTCAATCAGCTTTCACTGATTTAGTAACTCTTTCAAAACAATTTTCTCCTCATGTCATTGCGCTTCAAGAAACCTGGTTGTCGAAAGAGTTTTCATTTCAAATGGAACATTATCGGATTTTTAGAATGGACCGCCCATCAAGGGGGGGGGGGGCGGTTTGCTTCTGTTGGTTTCACCCAGATTCTGTCACAAGGCACGATTGGTGTTTCAGCGGGTGGACGCTCATTGCGAAATTCAGGCAGTGGATCTTTCAGTTCCTGGTTTCCATCCCATTACTGTCGCAAATGTATATTTTCCATCTGGGGTTCATGACACACGGCCATTAGATTCCTTACTCTGTCAGCAGATCACATGTGTTACTTGTTGGGGATTTCAATTCGCATCACCTGACTTGGGGTTATCGAACAGACCAGTGCGGTTTGCGTTTATGGGATTGGGCTTGTGTGAATAACCTAAACTGTCATAACTCGGGTCTTCCGACCTTTCTCCGTGGGCACTCCCGATCAGCATTGGATTTAACGTTTTCAACCCCAGGGGTAGTAGTTTCCTCCTGGACTCCGGTTGACTCTGCAACAAACAGTGACCATTTCCCACTCACTTTTGACATTTTGCGTCCGATGACTTCTATTGGCGGATTCAGTTGCACCCTAGTCGATTACAACAAGTTCAAAAGTTCACTCAGTTCAGAACTACACTCTTTGCCGAATTTGTCTCAGGAGAGCAGGGTGTTAGGCTTATGCTCTATTTTAGATCGGGTACGGAGGCAATCAGAGTTTACAGTGTGCGATAGCATAGGCACTTCTCAGAGCCCTTGGTGGAATGCAGAATGTTCAAAGGATTATAGGCGGCGCAAGGCAGCCTGGAAGAAACTTATCCATAATCAATGTCCCCGGAATTGGATTGATTATAAGTTTCCTGCAGCTACCTTCAAGCGCACAGTAGCTAGGGCAAAAGAAAAATATAATGAAGAGAATTATAACCATCTATCAATATCTAATAACAGACAAGCCTTGTTTCGCTTTCTGAGGTCAAGGAACAGGCTGCCACCGCCTAACAACATTCCCTCTAATGTGCTGACTCCAGTAGAGCTTGCCAGGTCATTAGAAAAAATTGGCAAAGGCTTGGAACACCGTTTTTCGGTTGCGCTCTCTCGCCCACAACTGCTTGGGAATCACTATGATGATTTCCTTAATGTCTCGGTTTCTGAGCTCTCCCAGGTGATAAATCGGTTACCTTCTGCAGCTCCTGGTCCTGACCGTGTCACCTCTGCGATGATTAAAATACTGTTCGACGAGTCCCCCAATGCTATATTGGAGCTGGTAAATTACTCTATTAGAACCCCATGGATCCCGGATGTATGGCGTGTTTCCAAAATTATTCCGGTGCTTAAAAAGCCAGGCGAGGGGTTGGTCTTAGACAACATTCGACCAATTTCATTGACATCGAATCTGGTGAAAATGGTTGAACGCGTGCTGTATGGACGAATAATGCCCATTATTACTGAAAAGGGACTACTTAACCCCTCTCAGATTGGTTTCAAGCCTGGGTGCTCTATATGGTGTGCGCATACTGACCTCGAAAGCCGTGTCCGCCTAGCGCGTCGGCGTCGACAGTATGCTGCGCTGGTAACTCTAGACATCTCGAAAGCATATGACAGTGTCGAACATGGGCCTCTGATGTACAGACTACGTGCTCTGGGCTTGCCAAGTTATTTTGTGGAATGGGTGTCAGCTTTCCTGGCTGACAGAGAATTTTATTGTTGTCAACGCGGAGTTTCTACACGGAAATTTCATCAATCTAGAGGTGTGCCTCAAGGTGCAGTTCTCTCCCCTGTTCTATTCAACCTCTTACTCAGTTCGATTCCGACTTCCCCTGACGTGACTACGTACGTGTATGCAGACGATATAGCTTTCTTTGCTGCTGCGAGTGATTTACATTCTGTGTATATGGTTTTACAGACATATTTAAATTCCCTTGACCGATGGTTATCTGAATTACACTTAAGTCTTAATGTAAACAAGTGCGCTTTGCTACCTTTTCCGGTTACTCAACAGGTACCCATTTCATTGTCTTATCGTCATCATGTCATTCCTCAGGTATGTTCCCTAAAGTATCTCGGGGTAACTTATGACTCCTCTCTCTCTTGGCGGTCACATATAGATCAGGTTGCTGCGAAAGAGATTCGGGCGGTAGGCCTTCTGCGAAGGATGAGTAGCCCTCGCTGCGGTATGCGCAGACATGCTCTGCTGCTGATTTATGAAATGTATATCCGGCCAATCTTGGAATTCGGTTGCGTTTTGTTTTCTGGAGCAGCTGCATACAAACTGCGCCCACTTCTGCTCTTAGAGCGAGAAGCTCTGCGCCTGTGTTTGGGTCTCCCTAAATACGTGGCAAACAATGTTTTGTATCTGGAAGCGCGGGTGCCGTCTCTTACTGCAAGGTTTCGCCTTTTGACAGTACAAACGTTTTTAAAGTTTTGCGACTCGGAGCAGCATGCATCCGAGTTGATCTTCCTAGGGCAGCGAGCGGAGTTCTTGGGTGTCGGATGGTCTCGCCTTCAAACTCCCCAAATCTGTTTCGTTGAATCTTTGCTGGGCCCACTCAACGTGAGAATACCTGAAATTGTCCCGGTGCGGTCCATCCCTGCAAATGTGTCTATCATCTACGATGACATTTATCCACGTAATGCAAAATTACTGCCTTTCTAATGGTTAAATGGTATGTTGCAGGATTATTTGTCGACCGTCAGCTCACATGTTGCGATTGCGACTGATGGCTCGGTATGTGCAGAAAAGGCAGGTGTAGGTATTTACTCCCAGTCCCTTGACTGGTCTTTTTCTCTCCGTCTCCAAGATTTCACTCCTATCTATCTGGCTGAGTTTCTAGCAGTGGTTCTCACTCTGCGCAAGGTACCAATTTCTTTATCAGCAGTAATAATAATTACAGACTCGTTATCTTTATGCACTTCCCTCTCGGCGTCCACTGAATCGCAGCTCTTTCGGATTCTAAAATTCCTGATCCCTCCACACATCACATCAATTCGATTTCTTTGGGTTCCTGGGCACAGGGGTCTTCTAATAAATGAATCAGCTGATGCTTTAGCGAAGACAGCCCTGAGTGGACCGATTGTTGACCCGCTTCCAACAACTGCTTATATCACGGCGGCACGCTTTCGACGGTACACTGTAATGAACGAATTGGGCGCATTAGCGCTGACTTCCTTGGACGACTTCCAGCACCTACTGTTTCCATGGAGAAGCTCGGTCTGGCGATCGCGCAGTATTGAAGTTTCCTTCACGAGGCTTCGTTGCCGAGTGCTGCAACTAAATTTTTACCTATACAGGCCTGGTCTGGCGATCTCCCCATTGTGTCCGTATTGTGCGGAGCCGGAAACAATAGAGCACTTTCTTCTTTTTTGCCGTCGCTACTCATCGATTAGGAGGCGACTATTAGAAGTTCCAATACAGAATCTCAGTTTGCGCTTGTCTTCTGCGATTGTTCTGTCTCTTGGCGCTTCTATGCTTGGCCATACCAATGGGAATGTTTGCTCTGCCGTACAAAATTATCTACTAGAATCAAAACGTCTACCTTCATGAGCTCTCGTCCTGCCCATCCCATTATCAGCTTCTGTATTTCGGTTTTTACAACCACTTATAGTAATCCCTACCCCTTCTTTGCCTAAATTTTAGTTTGTATGACCCCCCTAACCTCCTGCAACCACCTCGGCTACGAAAACTGTGCAATCCAAATTTTGGTAGGTCATCCCATGCTTGCCACATGCAAGTGGTCATTTAAATAGTCACCGTCTGGTTATGGCCAATCCCCCTTGTGGGTATGTGCCATTGTGTGAGGTCAACAACAACAACAACAACGACTGCGAGACTGTGAGACAAACAACAACAATATCAACGACTGCAAGACTGCAGGACTGCCGCGTCCGAAGAAGACTTCACTGGGCAGCGAGGAGCACCATCGGGGCGAACTACGAAGGAATTCCGAGACGAGGCTGTAGACGCGGCACCCTCAGGCAGGTGTTCCAGCCGAGCGGCCGCAGTGGACAGCCCTGAGGATCAGAATGCACCGAGTGCTCCAAGTAGCCGGAAGAGGAGCACCACGCGCCGTCAGAGTGGTAAGTTCTGTTGGTTTAGTGATGCGGTATCCGCATCCATCTACAGGCTCTACGCAGTAATTGGTCGAACGCGGCAAGCGCCGAAAAAGAAGGTCAGATTTCAAGGAGTTCGGTTACCATTCAAACCAGTTACTCCACTCCTCGCGTAGTTTGGTGCACAGGGACTTGTTGATCGCTCGGGAATTAAACCACAGAAATGATAACTAAATGAAACAGAGGCGCGGCACTGCACTGGGCTTGGTTGGAACCCGCTTTTTTGGAGGAGAACAGAACGCTTGAATGTGTGCTCTAGGGCGTGCGGTGAGCGATGCGACAAGGCAGCAGAAATTGGAGGTCGAGAAAATACGCTCCTTCTCATGCAGGGAGGTAGATGCCTGAATTACGCGCTGTTAGGCTGTGCGTTTCCCTCTAGCAAACCAGTTGGCGGCGTTGAGATACCTTTACTTCTTTCTCTTCTTTGTTGCGCAATTTGTTGCTCAGGCACAACGAGCAACACCTGTGAACTCGCTGCTCTAAGTCAGGGATTTTGTTTTTTTTTACGTGAGCAGCTGATTTCGGCAGTCGCGCATGGTGCCAGCGGGCAAGAAAAAACACCTTTACACCAAAGATGGCTGCTCTAGCAACGCAGCTGTAAATGAAAATCGTACGCGCAATGCATTTGCGCCAGAGGTTAATGCGTCCAATTTTCTTTATAGGCTTCTAATATGGCTATGTGGCCACAAGAGTGAATAAAACATCAGAAGATTGCGGATCACGAGGTTGCAACTTCCCTCAAACGTCATTAGGACCCGCATGTAAATTATGCAAGTTAACTGTGCTGAAAAGACAACTGGGACAATTTTTCGGGAACCAAACTCCTGACCCCTAGCTTGGGTGTCAGACACGCTACCGCTTCGCCACGCAGGCAGCTTCGTATTTATTTATTTATTTATGCATACTCCTAATCCTGTTTGGGATTGTTGCAGGAGGGCAAAATAGGGTTATAAATAACAGTTCAAAAGATACATTATTTTGGTGAAGATCGTAAAATAGACCAAAAATAGTAATGGTAAACAAAGGCACATGAATTAACTATGGAAATACAACCAAAAATACAACAACGCAGAATAACAGTACAACGATCTCTATCATAACCATATCGAAACAAGGCAAATTAATTTCACAATTGGCGTCATGACAGAAGTTACATCGCAATAGTTCCGAAAACAATACTGGTAGTCTGTGTATACCTGAACAAAGTTAACATTAATAAGGCACACAAAATAGGAAGCAATATTAGCAACACAGAAAACACGGGCACAAAAATATTTGGTAATTAAGTACCGAGCTCTCGATAGCAGCGCTGAACTTTCCTAACGAAGAGCTGATAGTTTATCATCTTCAGCCCTAATACACCCACTGCAGGGCAAAGGCCTCTCCCATGTCTCTCCAATTAACCCTGTCCTTTGCCTGCTGCATCCACCCTTTGCCTGCAAACTTCTTAATCTCATCCGCCCACCTAACCTTCTGCCGCCCCGTGCTACGCTTACTTTCTCTTGGAATCCACTTCGTTACCCTTAAATACCAGCGGTTATCTTGCCTTCGCATTACATGCCCTGCCCAAGCCCATTTCTTTCTCTTGATTTCGACTAGGATGTCATTAACCCGTGTTTATTCCCTTGCCCACTCTGCCCGGTTCCGGTCTCTCAACGTTACACCTATCACTTTTCTTTCCATGGCTCGCTGCATTGTCCTTAACTTAAGCTGAACTCTTTTCGTTAGCCTCCATGTTTCCGCCCCGTAGGTGCGTACCGGTAAGATAAACCTTCTATGATCAAACCAATTAAGCTGATAGTTATTGAAGGGTTTGGGCTGCTCCATTCACGAGTGGCATGACATGATTAAAGTTATTCTTTTGTGTGGTCTTTCACCTAATGATTATGATTGTGAAAGAGGACATAGTGTTCATTTCAGAGTTCAAAGAGGAACCGCTGACGGCACCAATTAAAGCTATCGGGTTATCCCCTGAATGAGGAACGTAAGTGTCTCTCAATTCCTTTCCAAAAAAAAACAAAGGGAATGAAAGTGCGTACTCTTTACAGCACCTTTTTTTTCGTTGCACAGAATATTATGTCATTGTCTTCTCCAAGACTGCGAACTCGTCTTTGGCAGTAACAACAAGGCTTCGTGAACATTGAATCCATTAGGCAATATCTCTTACCTTGATCGCTTATTAATTTGATTTTCTATATAAAAGAAATCAGCTTAAGGTGGAAGGATATTGCTGAATAGATTTAGTGTCTGTCTCAAGCACCTTGCCTTTAGGAATTTTCTAAAGCACTCGCTGAAATGTCTGGTATACAAGCCGATTGCGCATGATATCGTTCACCGGAGCAGAAGAGATGCGCGTTAACAATCACAACTTATCTAGGTATCAAAGAGCAGATTCATTTTCGGGATGGCATACTAATGTTTAGCGATTCCATATTTCACGTGCACATTTTACACTCAGTTCAGCGTAAGTAGCATTTCCACACGTATCTCTATTTTGCTTTTGGACACTCGCGGGCCAAGCCAACATAAGAGGGTCGGTCTGGTCTCTTTTTGCGTACGGCTGTAACGAAAACAGGAGGCAATGAGAGCCTCACCAGGAGAGACAAGTGGCGCCTCCCCACCCAGTGACCCTAGCACGAAGCCCGCCTCGAATATGCCAACAAATACGCTGCCGCATCGCGCTCTCATAGGTTCTAGACTGCCGCTTGTCCTCAGCCAAGCCTGGAGTCCAGGAGCTGCAGCGGGCCAACCCGGACTGCAAGCTCCGGCCGCGCTTACTTTGGCACATTATCCCACCGCCAGAAGTGGTGGCGGAAGGTTGCCGGCGCGGCCCCAACTGCGGCGAGCCAGTTCGGCAGGATCGCCAGGAGGCAGCCGGAGGAAGTCCGCAGCCAAATACGCGCAGCCGGCCGATGTCCCATTCGCCCATCCAGCTGCTAGAAGGGCGAAGAGAACAATGTACGGCCAAGTGGCATCGGGTGCAGTTGTACTCGTACCACGTGCTGCCGCAGCTGCCACGCCGGGAGGAAGTAGTTACAGACCGCTATTGCCAGCAACTAATCCCTTCTTGCTGATGCCACCACCACCAGGTGGTCCGATGCCCGTCCCGATCGCCGTAGGGCGAAAGATCCTGAAACCAGCCACAGAAGTAGCTGCAGCTCCGTTGGAGGCACCTCAGGGCGCTTACGCTGCGGCAACGGGGCTAACCCTTGCGCTGCCGCCAACGAAGCTGGACGAGACACGTCAGGGTAGTGGCGCAGCTGCGCCTGCTCGATCCAACTGGTGGAATACCTTGGAGGTAAGCTGTCAAGTCCGCAAGTTCTCATAACGTGCGCTGCGCATTTGTTCAAGAGATCTAGACGAGTATGTACATGCACCATGCTGAACGCAGAGTCGCGTACACCAGTGTTTAATGGTGGGTGAGCACTCGCAGTAACTCCCAAGCGGATTATAGGTGAAAGGATTTGTGCATGTTTTTTACATTTGTTTAGTTTTGCGGATCATAAACATTCGATCTGTATGCCCCTAGTGTGACTTAGTAAATACTGCTGCGTAGTGGTTTTGGCTGAAAGCCTCTGTAGGTTAGCTGGCGCCTCTGTAATGGACATCGTTACTGTTGTAGGTGCAAGGTAAAGACGGCAATGGTGTAGGGTACTTGTCTTATATAAGAAATGATTTTTTTGTGCATGGCTGATCAAGGTAGTATAAAGGGCCCCAAAGGTTGGTAACTGCAGTTGTCTTAATAAATGCATCAGAGAACAGAAGAAAAGAGTTTACGTGGAGGCGAGAAAGAAAATGAGCTGGCCAGCATAATCTCTCCACACCACAGGAATGGCTGCCACTCAGAGCGTTTAGCGCAGAAAATGCAGCAGAAGCTGCCGTTTGAGCGTTAATCACATTATGGACTCGATATGGGCAGGCAGCAGGATATGTGCGGCTGATGCAAGAGAGAAGTGGGGGTGCACAGAATTTATATTTCAGTAAAAGAACAATGCGGCAGCCCAACAAACGTGTCAAGAGCAGAGGTTCGGGCAGAGCGAGTACAATGTCATAAAAGACCAGCGAGAGCACCGGACTACAGTCAAGCTGATGCAAATGACTAACAAGTATCTTAGATTTCTGCGCGGCTATACTTTTAATCGGAAAATATAACCAGAGTAAACAGTCTTTTATGGGAAAAAAATCGAAACAAACAGCGTATTATGCCGAACTGCGTAGGGATATGTACACACAATCATTTAAATGGCGCCAACTTCGCCAGTAACGATTCGAGACGCATACTCCGTCTACCGACTGTGCCTAAGACGTCACAAGGCCTCACGTGACTGATAGCCACTCTCACATAGCACTCAGGCATTCTTGTTCATTATGCCGCTACTTACTGACAGAGATAGTAGTGTGAGCCCAGCCGAAAAACACGAATGTTCCCTCCATGTGCGTATTTGTCGGAGGCTGCGTATTCGGTGGTCTTCGAGAGATTTGGCAGCGGCAGGCGAGGCTGCGAGCATAAAAATAGCTCAGTAGCTTGAAATGACCTTTACATTGCCATTTCTGACGCCGTCTTATGAAGAATTGTGGGAAGCCCGGCTCTGCCTCTAACTTTGGGTTTGCGTCCTTCATTCTCTCCTTCCTTTGAGTCGCTGTCAAAGACTTTCAAAGGCTTCAGTCTTCGTTTCTTGCTTATGAAGAAAAGTATTCAGTGCGTTGCAGAACAAAGCGAATAGAAGGAGGCTCGCACATTGCATGAAACGAGATCACAGGGGAGCAACAAAAATTACATAAAACCAGACTTCGCTTGCGCACATAAAATAAACTGGTAAACACACAAGACTTTTCAACGGTAATAATATTCTTCATTCACAAAAAGGGGCTGTATTTATTCGGTGAGCTAAGATTCTGTCAGAACATCACTGCACAAAAGTTTAAGAATTTAACATGTCATTTTGCATTAAGTAGCGCTTGTTTATTCCATTAAAATGTTTGAGACAAACCCTAAAATGAAAATCACCCGAAAAATTGTTTAGGTCGGTAGGTGCCTGATAAATTCTTAGTCTTTTATCATTGGTATAGATTCGTTAAACCCAAATAAACCAAACCAAACCATCATTTTTCATAAGCTACGCGACCGAACACGTTTTTAGGCCACACAGTATGGCACGTGTCACATTTCCGCCGCATCTAGTCACATTTTTCTCTGCCCATGAAAGGTCTTTATTGCAAGAGGTTGTAATGGAGTTTTGGTGAAGTGCATCAAGGTGGTACACGTTAATCTTGGATAAACAGTCTCGATAGATGGACGTCGGCAAAAATCGTGCGAGAAGTCAGTGCGGTCATCATCACCATGAGCGTGACTGCAACCACTGCAGGGCAAAGGCCTCTCCTATGTCTCTTCAATTAACACGGTCCTTTGGCAGCTGCGCCCAACCTATGTTTGCAAACTCCTTAATCTGCTCCACCCACCTAGCCTTCTGTCGCCGCCTGCTACGATTTCCTTCACTTGGAATCCACTCCGTTACTCCTAAGGACCAGCGGTTATCTTGCCTTCGCAACACGTGCCCTGCCCGAGCCCATTTCTTCCTCTTGATTACGACTAGGATATGTCATTAAACCGCATTTGTTCTCTCACCCAATCTGCCTGCTTGCCTTCTCTTAACGTTACACCTATCAATACACCATGGCTCACCGCGCTCTCCTTAACTTAACATGAACCCTTTTCGTTAGCCTCCATGCTTCTGTTCCGTAGGTGAGTACCCCTAAAATAGAGCTGTTGTACATTTTCCTCCTCAGAAATATTACAAAACTGGCATTGGTGATCTAAGAGAACTTGCCAGATGCGCTCCACTCCAGTCTTATCCTTCTCGTTATTTCCCTCTCATGAAATGGATCAGCTGTCGCTAGCAGCCCTAAGGAGATTATTTTACCACTTCGAGCACCTCGCTGCCAATTGTGAACTGCTGCTCTCTTGCTAGGCTCTTGAGCATTACTTTGGTTTTCTGCATGTTAAATTTTAGTCCCACCTTTCCGCACTGCCTGTTTTCACTTATTGAGCATATTGCAGTTCCCCTCTTTAGTGACTCAGCAGGTAATATCATCAGCTAGTAGCAAAATATTTAGGAATTCTTCTTTGACTCTTATCACCAACTATTCCGAATTCAGGCCTCGGAATACCTCCTGTAAACAGGCGGTGAATATCATTGGCGAGAACATGTTTCCTTCCCTGACGCCATTCCTGATTGGAATTTTATTCCTAACTTTACGGAAAACATTGATATCGGTGCGATTAATTTATATGACTTCCAATATTTTTACATAAGGCTATTCTTGTCCCTGATTTCGCAATACCTGTAGGACTGCAGAGATTTCCACTTAGTCGAAAGCTTTCCCTTAATCAATGAAGGCTATATTTAGGGGTTGGTTATAGTATTCGCTTTCCTCTATCACCTGATTATTGGTGTGAATAATATCTATTGTGGAATATCCATTACTAAAGTCTGCCTGATCTTTTGGTTGATGCAAGTCTAACGTTGCCATGACTCTATTAGCAATTACCTTAGTAAATAACTTGTAGGCAAGTACACTAAGCTGATCGGTCTGTAATTTGACAAGTCCTTGGTTTCTCCTTTATTATAAAATAAGATAATCATTGCTTTCGTGCAAGATTTCGATACGATCGATGTCATAAGGCGTTGCGCATACAGAGTGGTTAGTTTTTCTAGCAAGATATCCCCTCAATTCTTCAACACATCTGCTGTTACCTGATCCTCCCCAGCTGCTTTTCTCTTTTACTTTGCTCCTAAGGCTTTTTTTTTACTTCCTCTTTCGTTACTGGTGGGATGACGAATTGCTGTGCACTACTGTCTTACTCATTAACGCTCTGATTACATTGGCTACTGTACAGGTTTGTGTAGAAATCTTCGGGTATTTTAGCTATCTTATCCATATTGCTAATTGCTTTGCCCTCCTTGTCTCTTACAGCATACATCTGGTTTTTACATGTGCCTAGTTTTCTCTTCACCGCGTTTACGCTGTCTCAGCTCTTTAGAGCGTGCTCGATTCTCTCTATATTAAACTTCCTTATGTAGGCTACCCCCCCCCCCCCCCCTTATATCCCTTTGCGCTTATTTTTTAACTTCGATAGCTATTCCAGTCCTATTCACTTTGTAAAGTTAGACGCCGTCATATTTTGGCGTCGTTTAATCAGATCTTTCGTCTCCTGATATAGCTTCCCAGTATCCAGACGAAGATTCCTACCACCTCCTTCGACTGCGCACACCGTAATGATAGCTGTCAGATTATCGTTCATTGTTTAGACCTTAAGACCTCTTTCCTCAATTAAACTTGAATATCTGTTCTGCAGCGATATCCTGAATTCCTCTATTTTCCCTCTTACCGCTAACTCAGTAAGGACTTCCTTTTCACTAGCTTTTTCCGTTCCATCTTCAAGTCTAAGCTAATTTGAGACCTCACCATTCTTCGGTGGCTACAACGCACCTTTTCAAGGACATGCACATCCTAAGCGATGCCAGGTTGAGCACGTAGTATGATGTCGATTAGATTTTTAGTCTCACCACTAGAGTTCTTCCAGGCCCACTTTCAGTTCTCTCGTGTGTGGAAGAAGGTATTCATGATCCGTGAATTATTTTTATCTGCGCATTCTACTACTTACTCTGTCCTGCTATTCCTACAACCTATTCCACATTCGCATACCACCTTGTCGCCAGCGTGCTTTTTGCCCTTCATCACATTGACGTCGCCAATCAGTGCAGTGTACAGGGATTTTACTTTGTTCATTTCCAATTCCACGTCTTCATAGCAGGTTTCAACCGCCTGGTCATCATGGCTGGATGTAGGCTCGTAGGCCTGCACTGCCTTCAGCTTGTACCGCCTATCGAGCCTAATCACGAGAGCTGCGACACTCTCGTTAATATTATAGAACTTTTCTGCGTTGCCAGATATCCTGAATAATGAGGAATCCCACACCTTGTTCTTGTCTATCCCGCAATCCGTGACAGCACAGTATGTGGCCGTTCTTTTTGCACTGTAAACGCCTCACTTGTTCTCCTAACTTCACTAATGCCTATGACATCGCATATAATGCCGCCAGTTCCTCGAACAGAACTGCTACGATAGCCTCACCAGATAATGTCCAAACGTTAAACTTTTCCAGGTTCAGATTCCAATGGCGCCCTCTCCGGAGCCAGAGATTCATAGCACCCTCCGCTGCGTCACAGGTGTGCAGTCTGGCCACCACCTTGGCTACTGATATTTTCATGCAGTTAGCTTCAGTCGTTTGTCGAGTAATTTAGTTCTCCACTGGCGCCAAATTGGTAGTGCGGTTTTTCGCGGGCTGTATTTTTAATCAAGTATTGTATTCCGCCACCACACTTCATTGACGCGGTAGACAGAGAAAGCATTTATATGACTCATTTGTGAACGATACATACATCAGCCTGTCTGGCAAAAGGTCACGTTTTTCAGAACATCAGCTGAGATTTTCATGCTAATTTTTCGCGCCAGAACATGCAAGTTCATAGTGAGTTATGCGCTTGAGCGACTTCGTTTGGTTGATCTTCCTAATACAAGCGTGCACTTTAAATCCTTCTGAATAATAACGCTGTGCATATTCATGTCGTCTTCTTAGCGCCCGTGTTCATGTGCGCGATGCTTTCTCGAAGATGACTTTACATGTTTGCGAGAGTTTATGAGCAACTATCAGCTGCTGCAGCCTCCCAGAAGGCAGCCGACGTTGAAGTTCGTACTAATTCTTAGGCAGGAGGATTGATGGTTTCAGTGCAAGGAATAATTTCATACAAGCTGATGAAGGGCTGAAAACTGATACAGACTCAGCAGTGGACATGCACATATAGAGATAGGCTAGCTTCCAGAGCAGCCGGACAACAATGTTGCTGGCTGGCAAATAGGATCAGACCATCCACAGAGAAAGAAAAAATAGAGCTTTTGTTTTGGAGGAAGTTGAATTCTTGCGTGATAATATAATAGGGCTAGCGGAATTCTTCGGAGGTACTAGCTTCGGAGCTTGGTTTCTGAAGAAGTGCCGCAGTATACATTCATACTGGGCTAGCGAGTCTCGGGTGCTGCGCGAACGGTTCCTGACCTCTGAGCAACGTATACTCGCCTTCGCTTTTCTCTGCCTTTCAACTGTGCGCAGAGCCAGGCCGCCAAGATTGTGACGTTTACGAACCGGGACTCGGACGAGGAGGCATCGGCCCAGGCGATGCAGCAGCGTTCGAGGCGCGCTTCGCTGCCGGCGCCCATCCAGCGCCGGCGCGCATCCGTCGCCCTGGCGGCCCAGTTGCGATCCAGGCGCGTTTCCCTGGCAGCGGCCAACGCAAGGGGCAGCCGATCGCATGACCGGAGCGACGAGCCTAGAGCACGTGCTGTTACGGCTCCTGCTGGTACGGCTCATTCTGGTACGCGCCTGCAGGTGCACAATGGAAAACTGAATAAAACATTATATAAATTGTGCCTTTTAGGTCTGACATGACTCAAGCGTTATTATGACATGCTCGAATGTGTGGGGTTTTTATAGGGGAGGTAGGAGATAGTTCCTCCCCGCTTAACCACGGCTGACACTGTTCAAAACCGCCGGACCCTACACCGTGATCGCGTACGCTACCGAGCGCACGACGACCGCGGCGGGCCTTGCTCTGAGGGAAGAAATGAACAATACTCTGGCTGACACAAACAATACGTTTATTGCTACAGCAACAATAATGCCAGCTGGCAACAACGGACACTAAGAAATCGAGGTCGTCCGATTCACCAGCAAGGTTACCAGCGAATGTTCGCCCACGCTAGGGCAGGGGATACTCCTCGCCCAGACGGCACGAGGTGCAGAGAGCGGTCCTCTCCACAACTCCTCGCCCCGCTGGCGGGAAGCAGAGCGCCGCGGCCGTTACGTCCGCCCCGACGACGTTCCCCAGCCGAAGAGCGAGATGCTGTGTCCCGCGCGCGCGCAGGAAGCCGTCTGTAGCGCTCCCAGGCCAGCGCTCTCTCGTGTTATCAAGAAAGAGCCACGTGGCGCGCCTCGCATCGAGGCGATGCTGCTGCTGCGGGGTCATTGTGGGAATGCCAACCACATTCCCCCACCTTAAATAAACCTACACGCCTGTAGGTACATACATGTTATGGAGGAGTCTCCTGGTCTTCGTTCACTTGAGCCAGGTATTCCAGCGGAGGTGACGCCGACAGCGTCCACGCTGATTTCAACGGTGGTCCGAAGGTGGCGTAAAGGTCTCCGCAGGAACGGCTCGCATGGCCTGTGCGATTGGTGTCCGAAGGCTCGCGAAGAGAAGGCCGGATGTAAACTGCAGGCCTGGATTCTCCAGCAGTCCCCGGGTTAACAGCAGCCGGGGATGACTGCTGACTGGTCTCGCCACAGCTGTTCCGGATAGATGCGGCGAAGAGGATACAGGTCGCTCTGTCGCAGCAGTCGGGAGCGAGATGCTGTGCACAGGAAGAAAAGCGTGGGTGGCTCCACCGGATCCTCAAGATTGCCGAAGCGCTATCGGCGTGCCTTTACCGTAGGTCACGGGAGAAGAAACGGCGTCCGCGAGGGCGTGGTGGCACAATACTTAAGCCACTAGCAAAACGTGTCAGCCGGCTGTGCAAACGCAAAAGTGGAGTGAACAGAGCCCTTTCTTGAGTTTAACGAGACTGTTCAGTTCATGCGAGGTTAAAAAAAATCTGGTGGGCAGCAACGTGCGCTCCCTCTCAACACCATGGTCCTTTGGTCTTGTCTCTTCTGAAGTGGTGCAAGCTCCGAAAAGCCTCAGGCCCAACTACCACCCTGAAAAAGACCGCGAAAAAAAATACCCCAAACGGGTTAAGTGCGCACAGGCGCGAGGAGACATCAGTTTTGCTGAGTGGTCCTACCCAGCTCACTGCAATACTATAGTTGCAAACACACAGAGCGGGCCAGCTAGCTAGAGAACATCAACGAGTCTTTCCTCGGAAGTAGAAGACTCCGTAAGAAGGGCTTCTGACTTACCGGCTAGGCATGGGCGCGTCTTCAAAGGTATCGGCGGTGAACGTTTGTATGGGCCGAGAATGGCGGGCGGGTCTTCCCGTGTGCGCCACTTTCTTGGGGCAAAGCCATCCGGAAGCATTTGATGGGGAAGGTGCCGAGAGCGTGCGTTCGCTGCCTGGAACCAGAAGTCCAGCGGCAAGGCACGACGGATCTCCGGGCGTCTGCCGCGGGAAGTGGCGAGAGCGTATGGTTGTAAACGCTCGTGCCGCTGGCCGGATCACGAAGAGTCTCTCTCCGGCTCCGGAGAGTTCCGCGTAACCTTCGAGGTGGCGCTCCAGTTGCTCCTTCCCCTTCTTCTATGAGCGAGACTTCCCTCCTCGCCCAGCCGGTGCTGTCCTGACGCACCACGATGTAGATGTCGGCCGCGTCGAAACAGAGGGGGAACAGGTTTTCCCACAAATGAGGAGCAAATTGACCATTTATTTCCAAATGTTCCGAAACTGGAACACATGATACATTTTTTGTTGCCCTTCGAAGTGCACCTTCGAAATTGATTTGCTCGCATACTGCGTGATGATCATAGAAATCATCGCAAGCATATTTTTAGCGACTTCTTTCAAGATTTTTAATTATTACTGCTAAAAGGTCATAGTGTGAACGTTGAAGCAACCGAGTGTTTGTGGAGCCCATTTTCAGAAAAAGAATTCAAGTCATCAAAAAAAGAACAAAAGGAATGTTAAAGAGGTGGTGAATTCCCAAGAAAAAAGCAACGAACTAAAATCTCTCAGTCTTCCACTGCCAGTAAGTTTTATGCAAATGTTCCTTTCTGTGCATACTGGCGGTTTGGCAGAAGCGGAGTTAAAAGGCAAAAAGTAATCCTACCATATTGTATCCCGCATTACGCCAGCTGGCGTAAACTCTGCCCCATTCTTTCTATGACATATGTGGATGGCCGTGTTTCGATGTAGCCGAAACGCAAAAGGCGCCCGTGTGCTGCGCGATGTCAGTACACGTTAATGTTTCCCAGACGGTCGGAATAAATCTGTAGACCTCTACTACAACACTTCGGTCACTCGCCCCTTTGTCCCTTCCTTCGTCGCAGTGTCCAAAGCGAATGCTAGCAATGCTGTGCGCGTTGCATTTCTCCAGGCTGTCGACTCTAAGCTGCGCCTGGCATCTGAGAGGCGTTTAGAAGTGTTTGGGGCGTCTTTACTACCATGCGTCACATCCAAATGTCGGCAAAGGTTGCACGAAACGCGAAGAGGTGGGGTGCATCCTGGGTGTGGTCAAGAGCCCGCGCCCTCACGTCCCCCTTTGGCGCGCCTCCCTGGAAGATGACGAAGGCACGTGCAGAGCGTGGCCGCATGATCACGGAACGCAGAAATGCCTGGGCCGTCGTCGGAGGTCTGGAACATAGCTACGGGAAAAGGCATCTGCTGCTAATATGTTATTATGTCTAGCAGGGCTCCTAAAGAGTTTAATGCGATACAGCTCGCACGCTGAAAGAAAACGTAGAACCGTGCTAGTTTTCTCTATTATTAGCACTAGAAATAATTTTCGTAAAAATTCCAGGCAATTAAAAGGTTGCCTTCTATGATAAAAAGAAGTTCGCTCTGTACTAATCATAAAAGCTGCTTCACACGACATACTTAAGCCGTCTGTACAAGAAAAATTCGAAAGGTCCAAAAATCGAAATTGGATAAAACGATGTTTCGTCATTTAAAAGTCCTACATTTTTACGGTTATTTTAAAAAGATACCTGAATTTTGAACACAAAATTTCTTCTTCGAAGCATTTTCATCTTTTAACTACACTGTAGCCTTCAAAAGGTTAATAGGCTGAAAAGAAAATTCAAGTAACTACATGGGAATCGAACCTGTGATCCTTCGGTCGCGAGACAGATGGGCGACCCATATGCGATTAAGGTACGTTTACTTGACTTGGTGGAATGTAGTCCATGTGTTCCCTGTCCGACATCATCAACATCCGTATCTGCGAAGCGATATGCAAAGATTGTTTGGTTTATGGGGTTTAACGTCCCGAAACGACTAAGACTACAAGGCACGCTGTAATGGACGGCTCCGGATAATTTCGACCACCTGGGGTTCTGTAACGTGCAGTGATATAGTACAGTACACAGGTCAATAACCCTTGGCCTCCACCGAAATGCAACCGCCATGGCCGGGATCGAACCCACGTTTTTAGGGTCAGCAGCCGAACGCCACAACCTCTGAGCCACCAAGGCGACTGGTATGCAAATATGACCCCTTCAATTTTGTACTTTGTGGTCGCTGCTGGATGCCTGACTTACGAGAACTAGGTCTTGTAGACTAGTGAGGAATTTATTTGTGACCTCGGGGTCTTCCTTCAACGCCCGCTCTTGCACTGTTGCGTTAATATAAATAGAAATTGCATCCGTGTTAATGCGAAAAACCCACGCTAGCAGGTCCACATATTGCTTTCGCTATGTTTGCTATTGTCCTGAATGCTGCTGCCATGCATGACGCTGAGACGATTGTGTTTTCTGTGAGATTGTTTCCGTGATTGTATTTGGGTGAGGAACTTGCTTGAGCCAAATTGAGAAACTTCTCGTGCTGCACTTTCCGCCCGCAACTCCAGTCATGGACAAAAGCTTGTTAGATGCGGATCACTGAAAAAAGAAATTGCTTTCGTTTCCTCGCTGGCCAGTTAGATCACATTGTTTTAGCAGATGGATCACGCCTTTCTCGTCACGCTTGTTTCCATTTCATTCACTTGCTCTGCCCAATCGTGCGGCAATAAATTTTTTTCTGCCAATCCGCATACCCCAAACGTTTGTACATGACTCATGGCTGCGGCCTCTCACATACGAGCTGAGTTCGGAGCATAACGCACCACCTGAGCAGCATTGCTGGCCCACCTACAACGCCACTGATTTAGCTCGCCTGTGCTTTGAGATTTGTCACCACTGTGGCTGTTACCAAGCGCGGAGGCATGCCACATTTCACGCCATGCATTCATTTTAGATTTTGTTTTGTTGTATTTCATGGCGTTGCGCGGCGAACTGTTACGACATGACGCCTTGCCTGATGAAGGCAAAATCAGCGCGAGGAACAGGACACGTGCGTGGAGTCGTCACGCCATTGTTCAAGCTCTGGCCTCAAAGGCAACCCCGCCGTAGCGATGCAGCGAAAACTCAGTAGCGATGCAGCGAAACCTCATTTTAACAGCTTTTATCGCCCACTCCTTGTCCTATTTCTGCCTGCAAAAACAGCTTTCCTAGCGCTAACAATCCCATTGTTACGGAAAAGGCCGCTATAAAAGTCATAGCAAGGAGCATTATGTGTGATTCTTAGCAGTGTTTTATTTTCTGTAAAACATGTTATCTTTCTTAAAATATGTCACCACCTTTTTAATTTTTTTTAAATTTTGACCATTAAATTTTTATTTCACATTAACCTTATAAAACACCGTTTTATATGACATTCAAAAGCAGAAAAGAGTGAAAAAACATTGAGGGCATTTATAATTGATAAATAATTGTCCAAACTTGGCTCTTACGCGAGCATTCATAACTAGCGAATGGAGGGCTGGAATTGCAAACTTTTTGGCACAGACTTAGCCAACTAACCAGGCTGTGCAACCAAATTGATTTTTGTCATCTGATAATTGGGAATCAAGTTTTATCAAAAAGATCAGAGAAAAAATTCCCAATTTTTCCTGCATTCCTTGACATAAAACATGAGTACATCAAAACTTACCATTCGATTTCATTCGTCCAAGTTCATTGCACAGGCTAGTAATAATGGCACAGGCTAGTAGTAATAACAAGAAGCGGGATCGGCCTGAAACCTGCCTTCCGTCCGCGCAGGTGCCTCTCGCAGAACCTCGTATATCCCGTGAACCGCCTTCCCACGTCGTACTGCACCCACTTCGTCATGTATGGCATCTACCCTTACCAGGGCAGTTTGCTGGTCAAGGTGGCTTCGGCTGACGAGAAAACGGTGAAGGCGCTCAGAGCCGTCCGGGAGCTGAGGCAGCGCAACGGGGCAGTGGCGCCGCTTTTCGCGACCATCGGCGGGGCGCGCGTCGACTCGCCTCTCATCGTGCGACTCCTGAAGCTCTTCGACGAGCGGGAACCGACGCTAAAAGAGATCGAGCGTTACAGGACGGTGGTGCCTAGTTATGACGTAAGTTCGCATTGTGTGCAGTGTAAAACTACTTGCTGATTATTTAGGAACATAGCTGCTAAAAAGTCCTGATCTCATTCATTTTCGATATATGCTTACTTCGCAATAGAGTGTGGAAGTAACACAAACCTTATTAGTTCCATGGCCAACATGAGAAGAAACACCTTTTGTTCATGCACAAGGTTTCCAAAGTGTTCCTTTTGAGCAGAACCTGCACGCCGATTATGCAAACCGAATTATTAATTGCACTATCCCTAAATCTCTGAATAGCCTAATCCTCGACGATGTTGTTACTGCGTGTTCTAAACAGGGTTTACTTAGGTATTTTGGGTCCTCATTGTCTTTGATCTTTCTATAACCCGGATTATCTTACAATTTTTGTTTGAAGTGCGTATTAGAATTATTTTTTTCCTATCTTTTGCCATTTCTCTCATGCCATCTTCCCTGCCATTTGCGATGCCTCCAGCAAAGGGCGTCGCGAGGGAATGGTGACATACAGGACTGAAACCTGCTTTCTGGAACAGGGCTTAAACCTTTTGCTCGAAAAACCGTCCGCTGTGGAACCGTTTTGTTTTCCTCCTCCTTTCTTTCCGTCGTTTCTCTTGCGTAAAGGCGTGATCGTGGAGTCCACGCGGAATTTACAAAATTACTGCGCCCTTCATTTTCACCGAAATCAACCTCTCGGGAAATACTTCAATTCAATTCGATTCAATTTTTTTCGCATTTTTTACAAGAGTACAAAAATGCGAGGGCAAGCAACAAAATGCAGCTGATTAGCAGCTTGACGAAGGTTGCTGCCCCTATATTTGACAGGTTGATGGGCGTTAACAAACAGTTCTCATTGAAACAATTATGGATATTTGGATTAACAGCACAGATCACTTAAACATATGCTGTAGACAGTCTCATTGAACACAATCAAGCTTACTATTCATAGACGTATATGGGGACATATTACAAGCAATAAGACACAACTAATGACACTACTGGACATATGTTACACAGTGCAATACTACCCAAGGACTTGTCATGTCACGTTATCATAATAAACATCATAAAAAAACGCGCAACGTTCATTTCGCTGTAATCTCACAGCAGAAAAAAAAATAGAGAACGTTACATTGTACTTGATACAATGAATTATAAGGAAAACCATATAAAGCCACCATTAAATGAAGGTCACAGAAATTATCGATACAATCGCAACAAATTGCCATTAGAACTGCCAGAAACGAGATATTTTCCCAGCCTTTTCTTGAGATATTCTTTATATCTGGATTGACATCCTCTAAATTATTTAATAGTTTTGGAAGGCAATGTGCTCTCCTTCTGCACCCTTCGTCGTATACGGAGATTGTACCTGGAACATTCTTTTTTCTGACTAATTTCCAGAAACGCCATGTCCCATTCTGGCTCTGTCAGAGCGGTCAGCAGGCTCGGTCGACCGTGAAAATTGGGCAGCAAACGGGACTTACCCGGATCACACGTCTCACACCGGACTGTGTCTCCGCTCTCTGACTATGCCGCATGTCGTCACCCTCGGGCACATGCTCGATCGGTACTTTTCACAAAAGCGTGGTCATGCAATGTGGGCGAAGGGCTGTGTATGTTACATCATCTTAGCTAGGTATACTGGAATGTCCCTGATGCGTTGTGTAAACGTAATGGAGCGCTCAAAGACACATGGCGCCAATCATGGACGACCGATAACTTATCTGTTTCAGTCCGTCAGTTTATTTCTTCTGCTTGTGCTGCGGTGCAGTATTCAAGAAGAGTGTTTGAAGATTTCGGGGGTTCAACCTAATGGAATAGTTGTCCTTAACACCGTCATCATAAGAATATGTAAGTGAAAATATTTTCGTTTACGTGCTGTCCTGTAAGAATGAGAATATGATAAGCGGAAACGAAAGCCGCAGTAATAATCTCACTCTCAATGGTCACCTCCAGCACACCATGAGGGAAGAGAGAAAGGAGGCATTGAAATAAAGAAGAGAGGAATAGACGCCTCGATGAAGTCACTGTGAAAAGGAGCAGCACTCGCAGACAATGGACGAATAAAGGAGGACACAACTGCGCTGAACTGGCAACTTTATTTCGGAAAGGAGCCCATCTGCACCTTATATACAGAGAGCAAAATGTATGGAGTGATACGCATGCGCAAAGATCGCCAAAGCTAAGACCGGGCAGGAACCAAATGATGAGCCATAATTTGTTTATCGTCACCAATAAAAGATAATGGAGCCGGAACAGACGGAAAGGGGGGGGGGGGAGCAGAAGAAGGAAAAAGAACACGAAAATCAGAGCGTAATAAAACGCAACTACGA
Organism: Amblyomma americanum; assembly: GCF_052857255.1. Classification (NCBI taxonomy): domain Eukaryota; kingdom Metazoa; phylum Arthropoda; class Arachnida; order Ixodida; family Ixodidae; genus Amblyomma; species Amblyomma americanum. The sequence goes on along the minus strand of NC_135505.1, from coordinate 63,909,240 downwards.
CAATACTAAAATCCAAACTCAACATAATGGCAGTAGAAGACCCGTTTTTGGTGAAGAATTGAAATGACACCATTAAGTTCTTGCAATAGTAGCAGGACCTTCCTAGGTTTCGCCGTTGAAGTGAATGACTATTATTCAATACCGCATGACGATCGCCTCGGTTGTTTAAGTGGTTGTACTGCCACAAGGTGGCTCCAGGTCGCACCAAAAGACAGCAACGTTAAGGCTGCCACACGTTCCCGGGGAGCTTTCTGGGAACGCTGCCGGTGAACGGTTCTCGATCCTTTGCTCCGTGACATATCCTTGGTGGAGTGCTCTGGGTACTTTCCTGGCCTATGTCGCACACTCTTCCTCTCGCCGCGAACCTCGGGCTACTGTTGTTCGACTCACCAGCTCACCTAGTCGGTTGCCGAAACTTAGGACTGCCCCTGATCAGGGACCATTCCAATCTACCTCGGCGCGGGCCCCTCGACCAGCCATGCAAAGCACTAGCTATTACACCCTCTTTAACCCACAAGTATCGAAGTCCTTGCACGGCACTCAGCTTGAGAACATGGCAGACGAGCTCATTCAGTTTGAACGCTTTGCCTCGTTCAATCAGTGGGACAACACCGCGAAGCTGCGGAATATCTTCTTAAGCACGGAAGACGGCGCTAGTACGTCGTACGAGAACTGTGAACACGTTTTGACATAATGGCGCGAGTTCCGCCATCGACTGCTCGAGACATACACCAATACGGACCGTCTTGAAAGAACTGAGTGGGCTCTGCAGAGCGGAATACAGATGCCCGACCAGAAAGCCACCATATGTGCCGAAGGCATGACATGGCTCTTCCGGCGAGCTGACCCAGCTGTGTCCGAAGCCAGGAAGCTGCGCCGCTTGATGAGCGGGGTTAAAGAACAGCTTTTCGCAGGCTTCGTGCGCAACTCCGTCTGTACTGTTGCCGAGTTTCTGTTGCAGGTGGCCACTTTGGATGAGGTCGATCAGCAGCGTTCCACGGCATACTTACAATTATTTCGTATACATGGGCCAGTATATGCTGCTTCAGCTACGAAGTCCTTCGCGGCATAAGGAAACAGCCCTGAACTTCTCCGTGATATGATCTCCAAAGTACGTGAAGAGCTCCAGCTGTTTTGCGGTGCGTCGCAGCGAACGGTCGCATCTCTTGCTAGCGTCATCCGCGAGGAGGTACAGCAAGTGATCATAACTCTGTTACTGGGTGACAAAGCTCAGCGCTTCCGGAATGATTCGATCGCCGTACGTCGGCTGACGCTCTGCGATGCCCGGCCCTAGCTCCAGCATCAAATGTTCCCGATCGTCAAGTCCCGCTACCCTCCGTACAGCCGGCGCGGTACTTGGTGAATTTTCTCACCACCTCGGAATAAGGCGGACGGCTGGCGTGGCGCTCTTTGTGCTTCCACTGTGGCGAGTGCAATGATCTCTTCCACCAGTGCCCATATAGCGAACTTGGAGCGCAGGTACGCAGACGCCTGCTTGGGAGCAACCCCGCGAAACGGAAGAGTACGTGGCACTGCAGCGTTAGCTTTTTTGAGAACGACGGTAGTCAAGATCGCCTACTCCTCGTCGACCGTCTCCATCACCAGCAAGCCAACACTTCTCAAGACCGCCGCAAAGACAGTAGCCCAGCCGTCGCCCGGAAAACTACAGGCAGCGACCTCCGGGGGCGGGGTCGCTGGGACAGGTTCTGGGCAGACTCACTCAGAGCATGGTTATGTGTGTACATACAGGCACAATGGTGATGACAGCATTGAGGATATGGTAGAACTGAAACTGGCACTTCAACATATAGCTGCAACATTTCTTCAAACGCTGCCGCATTGGAGTGTTAATGTGAGTTTAGCGTTCCGGAATTTCGTTAGTCATGTTGCCGCATCAGGGGTGCCAAAGTGCCGTCGCCCTTTCATAGCATGACAAATAAAATATCCTTCCAAAGCAGTCGGGCCTTTTCTCTAGCAACATGTTTGGTCAAATAGTCGACAGCATTTGTTAAAAATTCGAAGAGCGCATTGTCTTTTTTCCTAAAATCTTGTCTCAAGAAAGCCGAAAGAGCAGGTATTAAATCGACAGCATTAAGTTTCCCGCGGCGCAGAAAAACCGGCTTCTTTTTTGGCGTCGGCGTGCTTTGGCCGTGAGTTTAAAATCACGATCACATCAATGAATCAATATACCGGAATTGAAACGAAACTTGCGATAACATGCGATTGCGCGGGAATCGAAGCCAGGTCTTTCGGATTGCGTTACGGGCACCATACCCATAGGCCGTGAGTGACCATTGGTTCCAGCTCACTAGAGATACAACTACTGAAAGCATACTTGCCCTTGACTAAGCGAAGTGTCTTAGAGTCATGTGCTTATGGGTATGTAAGTATTTATGAGGATGCTAATTAGGTAATATCTAAATGAGTTGGCGATGCGAACAGGACTTGATAACGCTGTCTTGATCTACTCCTAATAGTGAAGCGTAATCGTGCCCCTATTTTCGCTTTTATATCATGTACCTAAATTTTCACTGCGTCGCTCATAGCTCCCAGGTTCTCCACAACCATTTTCTGTACATCCCCTCAGGTAATGAGAAAAATATAAAACATTACTATTAACATCTGCAGGAATAGTGATATAAACAATGTCATGAGGTCACGACAACAGCTGGATATATTAAATACTAAGTATAAAACGTATAAGGTAAGGTTGACATTTGTTACAAGAAGTTAAGGCCGCCTCCACAACGCTGCGCAGCGTACAGTTAATAGCTAATTAAGTGATCGCACCTTAATTGTTAATTTATTGAAATTCATCAATAGCGCCTGCAGGAATTATATCTCAGGGTGAATATAAAGCTTGCGTAAAGTCAATGAAACAACAGACTCACAAAGTATTTATTCATAAAACAAAATTAAACAAAAAGGTAAATTACTTCATTTAGTATTTCTACAATTTTTAAAAGCGCTGTGCAGAACTCAGTGGCAGAATAAAAGGCCGTAGCTTTGCCTTACTAGCGCCCTGTCAAATGAGCCAAATACTCGCGAAAGGCAGAAGTTTAGAGACTCTATTGGCAACTAATGAGCCACCAGACTAGAACAGATTTTGGAGTAGCGAAGAGGGTGCTCACACCTTGCTGCCGAGACTGAAAAACGGGTCCCAGTAATTTATTTCACCATTACGCGTCAAAACGGCCTAACTACGCAAATTCAAAAGTTTCAAACGAAGTTTGGGACAACACAACCGAAACAAAAGGAAACAATATTATAGGCATCACATGACTAGCAGTCTAGCAATCAGGCGTTCACGGTTTCTATAATTAAGAAGGGTGTGTGACAGACTAAATAAACCTAAGAGCAAGATGCGATCATCGAGCACCACATGTATTTATTATAAAATACAATTAAAAAATACTAACGACTAGGAACCTCATTTGGGTCCGAGGATGGGTAGCATAGTTAAGGAATATAGCGGTACCAGCTGATGGGAAGTTTGAGGGATGCCATTTTCTTTTGCAAACAATTACAGCAGCAGCTGCAGAAAAACATGACTTTATCTTTCCTTTAGGCGCGTAGAGATACCAAGGCTGGTATTCATATAAAATGATTACCGCCTTCCGGTCTGATGAATCACTGCGGCAGTAGAGTCTAAAGATTCTTAATTTTGGGGCTTTGAAGGTGCGCACTGCTGTAAGTGGTAGCACATTGCCAACTCGATCTTGCACAGGGTTTTGTTCAGACAGAGAATAGCTGGCGCCCGCGCCTTCTTTGGCCTGATGCAGGGCATCAACATCCACTGGGACCGTCCGGGCGACGCGTGTGACAAAGGGTTCACGTCGACGTTCTTTCGCACCTTCCTCCGGGAGCTGAAAGCCAGACAGACGCCTCTCATGTTGACGGTGCCTCCCGTCCTGGAGCTTGTGCAGAAATTCTACCTTGGCAGCCTGATGCGGTACCTGGACCACGTCGTAGTGCTTACCCACATGTTGCGTCGCAGAGTTACATCCGATCCTCAGCTTTGCTGATACCCAGGTTGCGGTGCCTTTATGGTAGAGCCCCGCCGCAGCAAGTGTTCAGCGGGCGAAGCTACACGATTTTCGATCAGACGAGCTGTGAGAAACCGCCACAAGAATTGAATTGGGTGTCCGGGATTCAATGTTCAAAGCCAGTAGCCACCGTGAGTGGAGTTCGAGAAAGCGTATAGGTTTAAAATCCGCCTCATGTGCAAAAGAATTGTGGTTGCAATCGATTGCCACCAAAATTCGGCAAGAGATAAATAAAATCCGAGTTTCGACTGAACCAGAAATACAGGCCTTGGTTGCGTCTCTGTAAACATTGCACCGGACATGTAGCCGAGGAGGCACAACATATCTATTCAGTAGCATAAATATTCAGGTAGTTGTATGAAAACTGTGGGCGACCCGAAGCGATAACATACCTTCTTAGCAGAAGTGAATTTTGCTACCCTAGTCCACTTGCAACCACTGCCTTTAGCAGTCACAGGAAAAAAAGATGCTCGAGGTAAGGAATCAGGCAGACGTGATCATTACAAAGTAATGTAATAGCAAATGTACCTAGGAATTCACACATCTACACAGCAGCCGAAATAATCAAGTCGCTAATGACCAGTTAAGTGGTGTGGAGGAATTCCACATAGTTCCGGTGACTGCTTCCGCGCAGCTCGGAGCCAAAGTATTCCACATGCCTTCCACAACCAACGGCCCCCAGCTGATGGACATGACTGTTCCGGCTGGCGTTTTCAACAACATCGCCCCGGAACACCCGAATAAGACGGGTTACGATCGAGTCTGCCTGCTGCAGAAGGAAATATTCGATTCTGAGTGTGCTTGCGTGGAGGGAAGAACTACTGCACTCCACAAAGAGGTGAGGCCTTCGTCCAGGTGCGTTTTGGGCGGCGGCACTGCTATTAACAGGGAGCTACGCTTTAGTATAAACCGCCCCGACAAGAAAGCACAGAGCTGATTCACTCCACGGAAGCACTCATATGCATAGCTTCACTGCCGTGGTAGATACGATGTCTTTTTTTTAGCTTAGCGTGTGGCCCATCATCAATATTAGTGGAATGTGGCGCCAAGAAAAAAACAGAACAGGATATACAGCTGAAGAGAGAAATCAGTATGGCGACAAAACAGCGCAGAGAAGAAAAATAGCGCGTCGACAGAAGAGCACAAGGAAAAGACAGCACGGCAACAAAACAGCACAGCGGAGTACTTTGCAGCGCGGTGGGAGGAGTGAACAGAACTTTTATAGCCATAACCGTAAATGGTAAATCACAGCACTTGCGGCAGCGACCTTTGGAGTTAACGAGCGTTTTTTCTAAAGATTCAAATGAGCAGGGTAGGGTAGCGCTCGTGATAATAAATTTTCAGTTTCTTCGGGCGAATAATGGCGTGCTTAACGCTCACGAAGTTGTTCTGGAAGCATCAGTTGTTCGCGTCGATGACCGTTGTGCGTCTGGAAAATAAGCCCGACGTAGGGCTCTGGGTCTACCGCAAGTTCTTATTATTTAAAACTTTCAATGTCGGCATCTAAATCTTCAGCAATTCCATATTATTGAGTACATGATGCGGAGGTTCAGGTCCCCAACCTTATTTGCCGCTGCGTTGGCGCAAGAGGTTCCGTCAAGAGGGACGGAGGGGCTGTGGAGTTTACCTTGTTTGTTTGCTCAGGCTCGGCTTCTCCACGTTGACTTGGACGCTTGAGGCACCTGAGGACCGAATGACCAGCGGTGTCGTCTCGGGCGTGACTCGTCTCTCCACTTTCTTGGTTTGCTTGTTTAGCCCGCCATTCGAGATATTCCTTGCTTTCATGTTGGAGTGTTTCTCTCGCCCTCCTCTCAAAACCGGCGCCTGCAGCATTACCGACCTCCCGAGGCCTCGAGTCTTTTTCCCCTCCTGACGGCGTCTTTGCCACTCTTGCGGGGTGAGCAGCTGCTCTTGCATCCTGGCAGCCTAACTGGGCTAGCTTCCCTAATGCGGCACAGGAGCTCATGTCCACAGTGTCGCTGAACGTGAGCCGCTTAGTCCAGAGGAAGGGCTGTACGAAACGAGCTGCGGTTTTTTTTCTCCCGGCTTTCTAAATGACCCTTATATTTCATGTAGGCCACCGCCAACTTCCTTGACCAGTTTAATACTCGTCGCAGTGCGAGTAAAGACGACGGCCAGGCTGTCCGCATTCAGACCTCTAATAAGTATTGACCTTCGACACCCGGCGATTCTCGATTCCGTAGTCACGTGCCCAAGCGCCTCCTGGGTACCGAAAAGGAAGATGCCATCGGAAATAGTGGCCTTCCAGAGATGCGTAGCGCACTTTCACGGCAATTTTGTTAGGAGGGATCTACATGATCTTAAGCCGTTGAAAAAATCCAGATTGCGATGCTTACTTGTAATGATGTTAGGGTTGCCAGAGCCGTCTTTCTCAGGTTGTTTGGTGTTTCACGGGTACGCGGCACGGTGCAGTGGTTGTTTCAGGCTGACAGGCTGTTACTTTTCTTCGCGGAACGGGCTACACAGCTGACCTGAAAATTCATGCATTAGCGTGCATTCGTAGAGTGTGATTTTATAATGAAGTTCTTATTTCTTTTTTAACTTTTTCAGAACATTTCAAAAAGGTACTTATTAAACTCCGAAGCCAAGTTCATTAGGGCAGTTAGTCTGCGACAAATTTTCCCCCTTTTTTTAGGAACCGTGAGAAACACCAAGACACGCCTAACCAACGAATATAAGTGGGAGTCTACTTAAGTGGGGTTGTGGGAAGTAATGAAGGGAACGTCGTTTTACTGGATGTTAATTGCCCAGTCGGGCTTGAAGATTTCGAACGTTTACCAAAAAAGGTAAGAAGAATGACCAATTGGTAATATACTATGTTTTGCTTCAGTAAAGACAGCAAGCAAAGCTGGTCGCAATTATACCAATCGGACAACTGTAGCGCTGGAAGTATAACTTAAAGAAGGTGAGTCCGAAAGGAGGAAGGACTCCCCGCTCCACTAAAGTACCGCGGGTGCTTATAACAGGTGGTGCTTTTAACGGGTGGTAGTATAACTGTAGTATAACACATTTATTCAGCAAACAATTAGAAGGCGAGCATATTGCTAGTAAATACTCATAAAACAAGCTGTCCACCACAGGGTTTAGGTTAAGGTTGTTTGAAAACTAATTATCATTACGAAGTGCGCAGTAGACGTAGGCGGTAGGATGGTGCGACAAGATACTAGCAAGCTACCTCAAGAGACGAAATAACTGATTAAAAACGCCAAAGGATGAAAGTGTATAAACTTAGACTAGAACTGGCATAGCTTTCAAAGTTAATAAATAAGCACAAGGTAGCCGACATAAGGAAGTTTATACGAGGAGAATGAAGCATGCTCCGAAGAAGAAGTAACCTAAAAGCGATGAGGCGTAGACAAACACCTGTAGTATGCGTTAAGAGACAAAGAGGGCAATGTAATTAGCATTATCGATAATATAGTTAAAGTAGCTGAAGAGTGCTACATAAATCTATAAAGTAGCCATTGTTTTCAGAACGTTAGACAGGCAGTAGTGTAAAACAATGGGAGATCCCACCAGTAACTTATAAGGAAATAAAGAAAGCCTTAGTTGCAATGCAAAGAGGGAAAGCTGCTCTTTAGGATCAGGTAACAGCAGGTCTGTTGTATGACGGATGGGAGATTGTGCTAGAAAAACTCGCCACTCTCTATACGCAATTCCTCATGAACTCTAGCGTCACAGAAGCTTGTACGAAAGCAAACATTAACTTATTTCATAATAAAGGAGACGTCAAAGACTTGAAAAATCAACTCATCAGCTTACTGTCCGCTGCCAATAAAGTATCTATTAATGTAATCGGTAATTGAGTCATGCAGAACATCCTTAGGCTCGAATCAACCAGATGATTGGGCAGACTTTTGTAAAAGATACTCGACAAAATACTATGTTCACACTATCAACTGTTTGATTGAGAAAGGGCAGAATATAACTGACCCCTCTATATAGCCTTCATTGATTACGAGAAAGCATTTGGCTCGTTGGAACCCTGAACAGTCATGCAGGCATTTTGATGTATTAAATAGTTCCTCGCTCTATGTCGCATGTGTACTGTCCGAGAATTTAGCATGATGCATGGCAGAACACTTACGAGCCTCTATGGTGTTGGCTTTTCTTCAAATCTATTTTATAGGTATATTTTCTAACTTTCAACTCTGACAAGAAATGATGAAAACACTACGAAAGCCAAACATCAACTGCATTTTTACATGTCGAGAACAGGAACACACAGCATCATCATTCGCTCATTCGCGCACGAGAGCACATGCCGGAGCAGTTGTATTCGCCCCTACAAAAATTACATGGATGCTACCAAAGAGCCCCACAAGGCATGGAAGCGAACCTCGTGGGCTCTGCACAAATTAAATCGGGAGACCGGCTTTCGTGGAATCCAACACTGGAGATGAAGTGAAGGCAACTGTGGCTATTGTTCTTAGCGGAGAAGATTTCAAGAAGTGTTTAGAACCATGAGCGTTTCTCATAGTGAACTCCCCACTGGCCAGCATAAAGAGGGCCTCGACATACGCAACGGAGCTACCTCCATTTTGCATATTCTGGAGCGCAGCGAAATGCCACCGGCGTGCGAAACAGTGATGCAGCTTCAGTATAGGATCGGCGCGTATAGAGGGACACTAACCACACACAATTGGTTATTTCGGACTTCTGAAGCTACACTGCTGTTCTTTTGAAGCTATGATCTGGACAACAAAATGGCGCCCGTAACGAAGATAGCTGTGTCCATACAAACGACGCACATTATTTTATCTAGGCACATCATTTGCAACTGCCTTACAATGGAATACCACTTTGAAAACGTCAGCTCCAAAGCATCTAAATCGCTATCGTACTTGAGGCTAAATATTGCCACCAGGTAGACCCAGTTGACTCCAAAAGGACAAGGAAGTGAAGGTTTTGCCCGCGCGACCCGAGGGCTTTTGACGGTGCCTCAGTCCTTGGTTCCGCGACATATTTTTGGTGGAGGAGATGGGTGCTTTCCTGGCCTATGTCAAACACCTCTCTTCGCACCGCGAACCTCGGGCCTTTGCCGGTCGACACATCAGTTCCTCGAGTCAGCCGCCAAAACCTAGTACTGCCCCCTGAGCACGGGCTATTGGAGTTTACCTCGGCGCCTGTCCCTCGAATAACCATGCAAGATACAAATATTACCTCCTGAACCCAATAGTACAAAAGTCTTCACGATTCTCAGCTTGAGGACGTAGAAGACTGGCTCGGTCAGTTTGAACGCGTCGCCTCATTCAAACAGTGGGATGACGCCGAGAAACTGCGGAACGCCTTCTTCAGCTTGGAAGATGGCGCTCGTAAGTGGTACGAGAACCGCAAAGATGTGCTGCCGCCATGGCGTGATTTCCGCCGTCGACTGCTCGAGTCATACACCAGCGGGGATCGTCGAGAATGAGCTGGGCGGGCTCTGCATTCCCGGATTTAGAGTCCCAACTAGACGTTCGCACTGTATGTCGAGGAAATGACGCCGCTCGTCCGGCAAACTAACCCAGCCATGTTGGGAGAAAATAAGCTACGCCATTAAAAGCGCGGGGCTAAAGAACAGCTTTTCGCTGGCCTTGTGAGCAACCTCCCCCCCCCCCCCCCTCCGGGTACAGCCGCTCAGTTTTTGATGGAGGCGTTTACAACGTACCAGTTCGTACAGCAGCGCTCGACCGTATACGACAAGCTAGTACTTGCTCGTTCAGCCACGGTGTCTTTCCCGGCATTCGGACACAACCATGACATCCTCCGGGACATGTTCCGCTCAGTTTTACGTGAAGAGCACAGAATTTTTGCGGTGCTTCACAATCAGTAGTCGGCTCTTTTGCTAGCGTAATCCGCGAGAAGGTGCAGCAAGTGATCAGACCTCCGTTACTGGGTAACAAACCTCAGCCCTTCTGGAATGACACCCATCGCCGGATATACGCTGAAGCTCTGCTACGCCCTGCCCCAGCTTTTGCGTCATTTGTTCCCGTCTGTCACGTTCAGTTACCTTTAGTGCAGCCGGCGTCATACTTGCCGAATGATCGACAACATCTACGCAAGACTGACGTCTGGCGTGGCCCGGGCCGTAGGCGTTTCAATTCGCCGGTAGACGGCGGTAGAATACACCGCGGCGTTCATTGGCTTACCAACATCTCACGATCAACCATTAATTTAACTGCCACCTGCCAGGGTGGCTGGGTGGGCACACTGCTTATCCAGTGTGAGGAAAGCACTTATGGTTACAGACGCCAAGCCGAGTCTATTAGCACGATACACCACGATTTTCGCTATATAAACGGGCTCAGCAGTAGTTAAAGCGAAGAGAATTTTTCAAATAACTAGTGCTGGTTGTACAAAATGGACTTATTGTTATTTGTCGACATGTCGATTTCTCAATTTTCAGTGCCGCTAACAAAAATTTCCTACCGTCTTCCGATAGTGGGTATATTAGCGGGGTACAATGTTGAGTTATATTTTGGTTTTTATTGGTCTGTAAGTTACACATCCATATGTGAAAACGACGCTTGGCAATGTATCCGAGACATCATTGGCCCGTCGCGGCTGCTCAGTGGTTAGAACGCTAGGCTACTGATTCGGAATACCCGGGTTCGATCCCGACCTCGGTGGCCGCATTTATTTTGAGGCGAAGAGCAAAGGCGCCCGTGTGCTGTGCGATGCTAGTGCAAGTTAAAGATACCAAGGTGGTCTAAATTATTCTGGAGCCCTGCACTAGGGCACCTCTTTCTTCCTTTTTTCTTTCACTCATCCTTTATCCCTTTCCTCAAGGCGGGGTGCAGATGTCCGCCGTGACGTCACAAATACTGCCCATTTCCTTTGCCCAAAAACCATTTTTTCAATTTTCCAGCTTCTACCCGCCGTGGTTTCTCAGTGGTTAGTGCGCTCGGCTCCTTATCCGGAGTTCCAGTGTTCGAACCTGACCACGGCGGCTGCGTTTTTATGGAGGCAAAGTGCTAAGGCGCCCATGTCAGTGCACGTTAAAGATCCCCAGGTGGTCGAAACTATTCCAGAGTCCTCCGCTACCCCACCTCTGTCTTCCTTTCTTCTTTCCTCCCTCCTTTATCCCATCCCTTACGGCGCGGTTCACGTGTCCAACGATATACGAGACAGTACTGCGTCATTTCCTTTCCCCAAAAACCTTTTATTATTTATTATTATTAATATTTCCAATTTCTCGTTTGTTGTGCGGTGTCGATGCATGTTAAAGATGCCCAAGTGGTCTAAATAATTTCTACCACTTCCGATACGGCACCCCTCTCTTCGTTTCTTCTTTCACTCCCACATGTATCCCTTCTCTTGAGGCGCAGTTCAGGTGTCCACCGAGATGTGGGACATCTGCTGTATCACTGCCTTTTCTTTAAAAACCTATATTTTTTACATAATAATAATAATAATAATAATAATAATAATAATAATAATAATAGTCATGTTTATTTTCGCCACTGAAATACAGAGGAGCGAAAATAGGCGGCTGGAGAAAAAGCTGCTCTATCGGCAGCTTGACGGCGCTCCAGGAGCAATGGCGAGGCATACAGTGCACATCTGAAACACCTTTGTTATTTTTTGCTTGGTTTTCAAAGGCATATCTTGCAGTACAACTGCACTTGCAAAACGAAATGGAAAACGAAAATAAAGGATTCATTTTAATACATGTGTACAACACAGAGATGATGAAATAAAACTGAAAGGCAAACAGAAGGGGAAAACGGACATGAAAAACAACATCAACATGGTTCACCCGACAAAGAGATTGGCGATGTGTCTACGCGGGATTGAAATGACATCTACGCTCTGGAAGTCGAAATCATTTAAAATGGATGGTAATAAATGTCTAATTCTTTCGGTGCCGTAGCCAGTACGCGAAAAGGGAACAAACCATAGTGGCTGGTACCGAAAAGTGTAGGTTTTTGGATTTTTTGTAAAGTGTGCTAAATTCAAAACTGTTTCCGATCTTCCTTGCACTGCTTTTCTGTAAGCACATTGGAGTTTGTGTGTGTAAATATTATTTGCTGTCATAACCTTGTGTTTTCGGAAAAGTGGTTGTGTATGTTCCAGTCTAGATTTGTTTTCTATCGCACGGATTGCTCTCTTCTGATGTAATAAAAGTTTGGTAATGTTAGTTCCGCATGTTTTTGCCCGCACTAAGGCGCAACAGTATATTTGTGAGTTAAATAGAGCGTTGTATAAAAGTTTCTTAATGTTACTCGAAAGAATTTGGCGACATCGGTTCAACATACCTACGACCCTGCATAGTTTCAATGAAATCCTTTTAATGTGTTCGTTCCAAGTCATATTTTCAGAAATGATTACTCCAAGTGTTTTTACATGTCTTACTGATTTTATGCAGTAGGGACCTAATTGAATATTCTCAGGTGATGTAATGGGGTTCCTGGTGTGCGGAACATAATGCATATTGTTTTAGATTCATTCAGAATTATTCTATTTATACGGCACCATTCCTGAAGCCCATAACACAAAGTGTCTGCTCGATCTTTCATTTCCGAAAGGTCCTTTCCTGAAAGCAGCACTGCGCAATCATCTGCATATATTATGCATTTATATTTTCTTACAATTCTTACAATATCATTTATATAAAAAAGAAACAGGATAGGTCCCAGAATACTCCGTTTGGAACTCCGGATCTCACAGGTTTTACATTCGACTTAAGGTGGTTTAATTCTACAAACTGGTGACGCCCATGAAGATAGGATTTAATGAGGCGATGAGAAATTCCCCGCAACCCATATCGTTCCAGCTAGTCAGCGAGTATGAGATGATTGACAGAATCAAACGCCTTTCTGAAACCGATATAGATTCCTAGTGTCGCTAATTTATTTTCAAAGTTTTCTAACACCGTTTCCTTATGAACTAAGAGAGCGTCTTCTGTCGAGCGAAACTTCCTAAATACAAATTGATGTTCGGTTATCAAGCTGTACGTTTCTGTGAAAGCGATAATGCGTGAATTGATTACTTTTTCCAATCCTTTTGAGAATGTGGGCAGTAAAGACAAGGGGCGGTAATTTGTCAGTTCGTTTTTATCTCCCCTTTTGTGCATTATTATTACCCTAGCAACCTGCATTTGAAGAGGAAATTCTCCACTTGAGAGTGAAATGTTGTAAATGTGTGTTAAAACAGGTGCTAGTTCATCTATTACTTGCTTGATTGCTTTGATTTATAAACCACCTGAATCGTGAGCCCTGCTGTTTTTAAGTGCCTGAAAGAGCCTTGTTACCTTTGATACAGAAGCGGGGCTAAAAAATAAGGTATTTTGCACGCTCGAAATATTTCTGGCTGCTTCAGAGCAGTATGTACTGTTTCCAACTTCAACGAAAAAAATCGTTGAATTTATTAGCTAAATCTATGCCAATCAATTCTGTGTCATCAATAACAAGGTTATCGATCACTTCCATTTGTTTGTTTTTATTGAGGATGTCATTTAATTTTTTCTACACTACGTCGCCGTTTCGCAAGCAGTTGCCGTCAAAAATGCGCAGGTAGTAGTTGTACTTTGCTTCCTTTAAATTCTTATTTAGTTTGTTTCTGAAAGACTTGAATTCTTTCCATTTTGATTGGTCGCGAGACTGGATAAATGAATGATAAAGTCTGTTTTTTCGTTTAATAAGCTTGACATGTTGGCGCGAAACCCAAGGCTTACGCGACTTTTTGTGATCCCGATGTGACCTGATTGGAAAGGAGATGAAATAGTGACCTTTGAAAATTTCCACGAATTTCTGATACGCCTCGCTTGCATCATTAAGCGCGAAAACATCGCTCCAGTTGGTCTGCATGATTGCATGTTGAAAGCCCTCTATTGTGTGAGGCGTAATTTCACGATATGTTATTGTATTCGACCTATTAGGTTTGGAAGGCTGAGTGTTCTTGATAATGAAGAAAATTGGCAAATGGTCACTAATGTCACTGCTAAGTCTTCCCGATATAATGTCGTCAGCAGAGTGGTTAGTAATAAACAAGTCAAGTAGGGTTGATGTGGAACAAGTGATTCGCGTCGGACCGGTAATGACATTGCGGAAACCATTGCTTTGCATGATCAGTAAAAAGTCAGCAGCTGGACTAGTTTCTTTTTGAATATCTATATTCATGTCACCACCAATTGTAAGGATGCCTGCTGTTTCATTGGCGTAGGGTAGCAAAGAGTCACAAAAACACAAATTCAGAAAGGTTTCCGTTGGGTGGTCTGTACAGTACAGCAAAAATGTTAGCATTATTTCTAATACATAGAACTTCATAATTTTCACAGATCACGCTATAGTCATTTATAATTCTTTACTGTTCCTTGCAGCCTTTTGTCTACATCAATACACACCAGTGTACAATACCCGATGTCTTTTACCTTGGCTTCTACCCTTTTGCCGTACATTATACCGTAAACAGTCCTTATCCTATAACCTAGGAAATTACCTCAACACATTGGCAGAGAATAATGTTTGTATAGAAGACATCTCAAAGAAACAGTTATTATCTGTCATGTGCATTTCCGAATCTATTGTGGCATCAATGTAAATAGGTTTGGTGTATTATATTGTCTATTGTTCCTATTGTTTATGTGCATCTCGGTTGTGTACGCGGTCAGGGTTACACTATTGTTGTCCTTTTTCTTTGTTTGTTTTGATGGGGATATTCAGCTCAACTTTAGCCTGATGTTCGCGAAACACACTGCTGTCGTTGTATTCATGGGGCACTGGGTGCTACTTCAAGCTGCATTATGCAGCTTTTTGCCCAGTGTCCCCTTTTTCCACTCTAATGTGTGTGGAGAAATAAATTTTCAATTCAATTCAATTCAATCATAACAAAACCTGACATCGAGATCAGAATAGATACGCCACCCCCTCTGCTATTCTGACGGTTCATATAGAAATGATTGCAACAGGGTAGCAGTAATTGTGCTGAGTAAGTGGAATACCAGGTTTCGGTGAACATGATTACATGAAATTTCACACCGCTGGATTCAAGTAGAAAACGTATGTCATCATGTTTTGACGCCAGTGACCTTGCATTAACGTGAAAAAGTTTCGTCAATTTGCTTACATTGTTTGCCGGCACAATGTCAACAAGAGTGCCTGGAAGGACGATGTCGTCTGCCATGATCAACGGATACAGCGCTCAAAGCCTGGACGACCGCACAGCCAAACGCCTGTAAGTCGATTGAATTAATCTTATCGATATCACTTTCACGGAATGGCTGTACCACGGGCGATGTTTCAGTGCGGCGAGCCAGGACAGTGCCATTTCTCGTCATCACAAATTTCCAGTTGCGCTCACGCTTCCGAGCGATAGCCATCCCTAAAATTTTCTTCACCAGAGGGCAGAGGTGTTCGTTAATATAGACTGACACTTCTGTCGATGACTCGTCCGCGGAGTTTGTGTGCAATCCAATTTCAGCGTTCGTGATCCTTTTCTTGCTAGCTTTCTCAAGAAAGTTGTCACGTTTCTCACATTTCTGAAATTGCACAACAATGTTCTTTTGATCTTTGTTCTTTGTTGCTACTCTGTGACAGACGTCTATGTCGTTTGCTGATTACGGCACACCGACAGCTTTGCCAATCTTATCATTGATGTCTGGCAGGTTTTCGTCCTGCTTCTGAGTGACGCCCTTAATTTCGACGTTCCGGTTTCTTGTGTATTGTTCTAATTTTACAAGGTTGGTTTGGCACGCATCGAGGTCTTTTTGCAATGAGCGCACTTGCAACCGGAGGGCTTCATTTTCCTTCTTCAGTGACTTATTTTCACTGAGAGTGGCTTCAAGTCGCTGATTTGCCTCATATAGGCTCTTACTGATGAAGCTCATACTTTCTTTCATATTCTCTAAATCAGTGCAAACCTCCCTGTCCTCTGTGCGACAGTTTAGTTCTACTGACTCTTTGAAAGCCTTTAGTTCTGCCCTAATCTCATCACGTAACTCTTGGAAAAGCTTAGAAATTTCTTCATTCTTCATTTTGACACAATATGAAACTTTTACAGAAACAGGAACGCCAGCAAGGCCCGAAAAGAAAACCCAGATGGCAGCAGCATCAGCAGCAGGGGTAAGGATTTGCAGGAAAGATGCAGGAAAGATGCAAGTTAGAAAATTAGAAAATGAGGCAAACCTGTAAAGTGCAAGACGATTTCTTTAGGCCCGATGTGCAACTGCTGCAAGGTAGATGTACACTGGTAGCGAAGGCTCCATAGACGCCCATTGGTCCAAAAAATGGCGGCTCGTGGGCACTCCAGCGCTCCCTGAATTTTGGGGGGCAAACTACGCAAACGTGACGTAGAATGACGTCACGCATACGTATTCTTTTGGTGCGAATTATAAAGCGGTCTTTCTGTAGAATCCGCGTTTTCGAGCCCGTACCTCTCGAAGGTTGCTGCCTTTCAGCGCACCCCAACCTTTGCCAGTCAAATGTGCTCGAGTTCCTGCTAGTTATGGCCTTGTTAATGTGCAATTGGGAACGCAATGAAAGTGACTGGTAAAGGAGGGGCAGCATAGAAAGGCAGCAACACTTCCAGACACTGGCGAAGCATGCATGATCCGCCTTGCCGCCACTGTGGCCGGGTTAGCCGCAAGGTTAGCCGGGTATCGAAACAAGGCCTGCAAAGACGCGCTGTAATGCACCGCACACTCATGAATAAGGGGCAGGTCAAGAGTGTTGTAAAAATACAAAATTTGCCAGGTTTTAATAAAATGACTTACCTCTTTCATAAAACAAGGTGCTAATATATTTTTTCTTTTCTATTGGCAGATTACATTCCAATTTTGTAGCTTTATCATTTCTTTATATGAGTGTTTTGCCCCCCATCCTCTGGTTGTGCTACAGTCGCGCTAAACCACTTTTCGGCCCAGCCTTCGCCACCACTTTAAATCCGCCTTGACTGCTGCAGCCGCTGCTGCCAGAATGCCGCGCCCAGGAGAACAGCGTTGGCTTTATAACCCGTGTGGCGGTCACGTGCTGTCTGTTGTTGATGCTCATTGTCCTAATCCGATGACAGTGCTTGAAGGCAGCGTCTTTTTCCAGTGATTGCCACGTTGTGGACGATGGATTCCAGAAAGCCAGGGTGCGTATCTGTAAAGTGCGAGACGATTTCTTTAGGCCCGATGTGCAACTGCCGCTGCCGCTGCCGACTTGCGATCACGGAAAACATTCTGCGTTATAGACAGCCATCAAAGTTGAGCGGATAGAAAATTCTTTGTGCTCATTCAGGGAACATTAAAGTTAAAGGCGCCGCTCTTTCGATAGAGGACTCACTCCAGTATCACTTGTAGATTGTGTATTGTACTGTTGTAGTGTACATCGCGTGGTAGCTAGAAAATTCCCCCCGATCTAAGATGCTCTTACTCTGAATTTTCACAGGATGTACAAAACGAGAACATATTTTCTGCACCCTGTTTAATTGATTTCTTATGAAGACCGAAGTTTTGCGTCCTGTTGTACCCGCCGCGGTGACTCAGTGGTTAGGGCGCTCGACTACTGATCTGGAGTTCCCGGGTTCGAACCCGACCGCGGAGGCTGCGTTTTTATGCCAAGGCGCCCGTGTGCTGTGCGATGTCAGCGCACGTTAAAGATCCCCAGGTGGTCGAAATTATTCCGGAGCCCTCCACTACGGCACCTCTCTCTTCCTTTCTTCTTTCACTCCCTCCTTTATCCCTTCCCTTACGGCGCGGTTCAGGTGTCCAACGATATATGAGACAGATACTGCGCCATTTCCTTTCACCCAAAACCAATTAATATTATTGCGTGCTGTTGCGGCTGCTTTCAGTATGTCTAATTAAGTGCTGAAATTCGCAATTTTCAGGAACTTGAAGACGCTCTTTAATGTGTCATTCTCAGCATACAGTGTTTCGCAGGGCGCTTCACTGACGTAGAGCTCTGATTTTGATTTGGTGTTCAGCTTTATTTGATTAATCAATCACTGGCGGGAGGCCGATTTCCGTCTGATATGCCTCGTAACCCAATGTAGCAGTTTCGCTTCTCGCTTTTATGCTTATCTCAACAGCACGTTGTTTATCGCGGTCGGGAAATAAATGTTTTAGCGGAAAGACTGTTTTCCTGTTATAATTCACCGTGTCGCCAGTATTTAAAAAAGACTCACATGGCGCTTCAGACTGCTTACGTGCGATGAAGGCGAAAGCATTAGCGTGCCAGCTGGAGCGTTCGACTTCGACGCAAGTTGCGCACTGGGAAATGAAACGAGGGTGCGCCTCCGAATGCTGATTTCATAAAGATTGAATCCACAAATCTACGATTGAAACACTCGGTCACTCGACTCGAATGCCAGTCAAGAGGTAGCCTGACACCGGACTAAGATACGTATGCTAGATGCAACGTGAAATTGCATGGCACCACTCGCAAGAATGTAAAACGGTAGGTTGCAGCAAAATTTGTGTAAGAAAGTTGGCTTTTAAGGAAACAACTATTGCGCAGTACATATCTCAAATACGGTTGGACACCTCAACTCTGCCTTAAGGAAAGAGGTGAGTCTGGGAAGGCATGCAGTTGAAAGTTCATTTGTAGTCGGTTGGAATCCTTCTCGCCAGCTAGCCTCCATCTTGAGTAGTACATGTAAGCTATATGGAACGAGAGATCGCATGTCACCACCCGGAACGCTTTACGTGATACGGTTGCTCACAATTTTGGTACGAATGTAGTCTGGAAAACTGGCACCACATTGTGGTCAGTCAGTCGAGGATATATATATAGACGAGCAACTTGTGCATGATTCTCTGAAATGGTGATGCTGGGCTTGCTGTGTAAGTCCTACGGCCGCTTGATTATGTCACCCTGTTTTTCATTGCCATCCCTGGGATTTTTCGTACCATTTGCGAGTACACATAATGACACACGCAGCAGGGTTTTTTCTTAAATGGGACTAGTAGTGTCTTCGCAATAATATTTGGTTAGAAAACACTCGGTTGCAAGACTTTCTGTTATATTTAGACTTTCTTATTCAAGGGAACGTTTAGAATTTGTGAACCACGCGCTATAATTTAGGCCGTTCTCTACTCGTTTCGCTTTTTATCTTTCGTTTACTGCGGGTGAATAGAAACCGAGAAAAAACAAAAAAATCAACCTCTAATGCTTTCTGTGGTCCGCTTTATTAAAATGCAGCGAATCCAAGTGGGCACAGCAATGTTGTTGCTATTGGCTCCAAAATGAATGTTTTCTCGCCACATCCCTCCAAAGGAAATATTTTTAAAATGATGTAGTCCGACATAAATTTCAAAATCGCACCGAAGCCATGATGTCGAATTGCCGCAACTTTTCTCGCTCATGTGCTGCACAAGAGCACGCCGCAGTTTCGTGCCATAGTTTCGCATGCCCTAAACACATTCGACCTATTTGGCACAACTGTCACACGTGCAGAGTAGCTACAAATCCTAAAAAGAATGTAAAAGACTATCAACACGTGCGGCCACAGCGTCGTACCTGTGAGGTTTCCAACAACAGTGGGACCCCTCCGTAAACAGACGGCGGAAACTAAACTTCCGCAAGACTCCTTCGCCTAACTACGGCAGCGCAGCGCAGCAGGTCGCACCTTGTCCACTTCGATCGCTTGGCCGCGTCTGTAGCCTCTGTTTACTCCTATCTGACGCCTCAGAAGGGCGAAACGTGCCCTGAACAGCAGTCGCTGCAAAGCTTGATATAATAGAGCCGAATTTCAGAAGCTTTCCAGTAAAGGAGAGGGCATAGCTACCGAAGCTGACTGCGTTGTGCCAAAAATTCTTTTGTTTTTTGCGATCCTAGTCAATCCTTCGACTTTCGCTTCCCTTTTAGGCGGATGCGTCAGAGGGAAGCGAAAGCCACGTCTTTCGGTCCCTTGCATTGCCGCGTCTTTGCGTTGAACCCTTTGGGCCTGGTGGCCACGGTACACGCAGTACAGTACAATGCAAGGGCTACAGGCAACTCACCCACTCCCCATCGAACTAGCACGGCAGCAGCTGTAAATAAGTGCCATGTGTGACAGGAATCAAAGGGGAATAAGCTAAATTTTCTGATGAGTGCATGACGATGTGCATCCACTTTACGGCAGCCATCATCACAGACAACTGTCGAATAATGGTCGTTAAAAAAACGTCATTATTATACGAACAGAGAAAAATGTTACCACACCCAATACTTGGATATATTTGGAATGATATTCTATATTGTTATTATTACAGCAGGGCCAGGTGTGAAGCGCAGCAAAATCATAATGCTTAATTTAAAAGCTGTACTCGTTTTGGAAATTCCAAATTTGCTCATTTTTAACTTTAGCATAACTAAGGTCATTAATAGTGTACGATGATCTTTATCCCCGATAAACTGCCTCACGATACCGGTTGAAATCATCTACATCCATTTTTTATTTAAAGTGGTCACGCTCCACGTCGGTCGGCTCTCAGTGGAGAGCAGAATAATGACCTCGCTTCTTTGCACCAGCTGCAACCGCTGTTGCCAAGCGCTAGAATGCACGTCTCGTGTCGGTTGACCGGTTATGTCTTCGTAGTTTTTTTAGTGAAGATTGCACCACTGCACGACCGATAAACAACGCAGTTGGGCAGAAACCAACGGAATAAACGAACCACAGGGGAAAACACTGCGCTTTTTTTCTTCGGGCGGCGTCCGTGCCGCGAGTTCCCTTTACGCATTTCATCGTTCCAGCGACCACCTCGCTACCAGTGGTCCGCGCCACGGATGACACACTTCTGTAGACGAGTGCACTATAATATAATTGCACTTGTAATGTAGAGTTGAAAGCAGGCAGGGAGCCGCTCTAGTGAGAAAAGATATGAGCCCCCAAATGAAGCTCTCCCTGTCTCAAAAAATTTTGTGAAAACAAAGGTCCATGGCGATTTCACCTCCTTTCATAGTCTGGAGCACATTATTCGCGATTGGTTTTCACTTCTGCTTTCTTTCCTTATGCGCAGGGCCACGAAAGTGGCCACGATAAATATAGGGCTTACCTGCAATAAACGTAGCCTTGACTAATAATGTAGCGCTTTTGTGTGGTAGTCCTTTTCTTTTAGAGCAGATTTCAGCGATTATGTGCAAAACCGTTCATTCTTGTCGACAGTGTCTTACAATAGTTTCACCAATCTGGCACACCGAGAGCGAATCTGGCGCAGGTTAATACGGCGATCCTTGCATTGCCCACTTACTCGTGTGGAGTGCTAGGTGCAAGGCGCCACTGCGCCTTTATGCAGGACCCCAAAATGCTTCATTTTAAGCCGTGAAATGGTTAGCTAACTCTACAATCTCTAAACCGATCATCATAGCCGCGTCTCTCCGCCTGTTCTTTAAGAAAGAGAGGAGGACTTGGCAGACGCAGGAGCTGCTGTCGCTTGGACGGTACAGAGCTGCATTTAAATTGCGATCGATATTTTTTGGCACCTCTCCTGGTGGCGTTGTTCGCCGGACCTGAAGAGGTGACCGCACGCATGCGCAACGCGTATAACTGGAAGATGGGAGGCACCGACGTGGTTGTGTATGACATCCTGCTGGTTGATTTCGACGCCACCTGCAGCCCGCCCGGACAAGACAAAAACTCCTCTCCTGGCGGCCATCGCCAAGACGGGCATGCAGTATCGCACGGGCTCAGAGCAACGCGCTCTCAATTTGACGACACCGTGGAGACAATGCAAAAACTTGTTATGACGCACTTTACATTGAATGACCGGAGGGAAGCGTCCGTACGGAACCTAATATTTTTCTCACTTATTCTGTTCAACCCTGACTCTGATGTACACCTTCTTACGTGCATTTTGTGTGTATGTGCAGACAGCGCTGATCCTGTAAGCGAGATCTTATCTTTCGCAATGACCTCTTTGAGCTAATCCCCGGAAAGTAGAATAAATGTTTACATGTTTGCTCACCGGTACGAGAATTGGAATGCTAGATAAGAAATTTTATTGCACACTGTAGCCTACTCATACAGGTGCTTGTAATTAATCCATACAAGTCGCCAGAGAGAGTGCGCTTCTGAATTTTGCCACGTGATGTACTTTCGCACTTGTTTCGAAATTTAAATTTTAATGAGTGAAGTGAAATTTCAAGTGCCTTCTTGTAGACCAATAATTAGCGCTCAAATGTGCTCCTTCGACATGGTAGCAAAACTTGTGGACGCATTCTGTTCGACCACGCCTTGTTTGGGCAATTTTTTTCCAGCCATGCATTGAAAATCCTGCCTCTATTGTTTTTCGCAGAAATCTCTCCTGAAGCCCGTATAGACTTGAAAAAATGTTCCCCCTACTGTTACCAGTTTTCCATTTGGAGGCCAGAAGCAAACAGGAGCCATTCGCAACCATCAGAAAAGAAACGAATCCAATGGAGCTGGAATCACAGATCACTCCTCTATGACAGTCAATCTGTCAGGACAAAGCGTGCTTGCATTTATATGTGGTGCTGTCCTTGTTTTTTAGCTCCGTTCAGAAACTGAGCATAGTACTTACCACTCATCCGCCGCTTCATGTCGCTCCTATGTCTGGACTACAAAGCGAAGCGAATTGGGATTTCAAGCCGCGGAAGACTTGGACTTGTCATTTCCTCTTTGCACCAATTGTGTAAATACCTTGGGTAATCTGCTATGAATGCGACTCATTCGCTTCGACGCTGATTCTTATTTACGCGTACAATGGACAGAAATATGAAATGTATTTTATTTGGAATCGTGGCATCGGAATTTGAACTACTAATTATCCTGTTGAAGTGGAGAACCGCCTTGGCCGAAGTGCGCGATGTTTTGCTTTTGTTGTAAAATAGAGATCAGCGTGGAGTAAAGCCAGAAAGAATGTAATGCTGACATTTCGCGACACCATCTTGGTGCCGTGATAGTGGTCCACACAGGTTTCTCTAAAATCTAGCCAAATGAACATTTATCTAAGAAAAATTTTAAATTGAGGACGCTCTGTTTTCAGAGTTGTCTAATTATGCTTTATGATATTTTCCTTTTTGTTTATACCTGAGTACCATGTTCATAAAAAGATACAAAAGTACAATGTGCAGGTTTCAATGTAAAAAACTGATTAAATCACTGCATCTTCAGTCGATCTTGCGGGATTAGTTCGCCAAATATTGGAGCCTAATAAAAGAGGAAGGTTATTCAAAGACTTCTCACAAAGAAGCCGAATACAGCGCATGGTTGGAGCAGTGTGCCGCGTAATAATTCACCTGTCTCTTAGTGACCTACAAGCGACGTTAATCAATTATGCCGTGCGGACAAAACATTCCTGGCCGCAAGTCCTCAGTAGTGCTCGAAACATCTGGCATATCATGCCGTCACTATATATATTATGCTTGCTAATTAAGTTTGGTTTGGTTTATGGGGTTTAGCGTACCAAAGCGACTCAGGCTATGAGGGACGCCGTAGTGGAGGGCTCCGGAAATTTCGACCACCTGGGGTTTTTAACGTGCACTGACATCGCACAGCACACGGGCCTCTAGAATTTCGCCTCCATGGAAATTCGATCGCCGCGGCAGGTATCGAACCCGCGTATTTCGGGCCAGCAGCCGAGCGCTATAAGCACTGAGCCACCGCCGCGGCTTACTTACTAATTAAGTGTTATATCATCAATCAGATAATAAACTCATGCTTACAGCTATTGCTCACAGTGAAAAACCGTTGCCACCAGGGCCTGCAGGTGAGAAGACAGCCAGGAACACATATCTGGCAACGTATTGCTGCTCCTTTGGTGAACCCTTCTTTGATGTATTCAAATTTGAAAGGAAAAAGAGAGGTTAGCATTTTACTGTGGGGCGCAACTTAAAGCTGCAATGAGTGCCACACACTATTCCTCCGTGACAAAAAGTAGTTCTTTGTTAAAGCTTTTCTTACCTAAAAAAAGACCCCCAGCAGACCAAATGATCAGCTCAATTGAATTGTTATCTCTGGTTTCTTGTTATTGGCAAACATAAAAACGATATTTCGTTGACTGTTGTGCTTGTTCACCGCAATAGCTCACGAGCCCGAAGACAATTGTCTGTATTTATCTTTTTTTTTAGTTTCATTCTGTTGTAACTTTGCGTTTTTATTCGTCTGAAGCAAACCATCCACATGTTGTTTTGGAGGCGGTTTTACTGTGTTAAGAGAAAGTCTAAAGATTTTTCTAGAATAATATTAATAAATACAAATAACTTTGAAAGAAGGAAGCGAACGGCCAGGCCACCTTTTCATTAGCGGCTTTATCTTATCAGCCGTTTGAAACCCAACTACATCATATATACTGAATATTTGTTCCTTCAGTTTTAGTAAAATTTTTAAGAACAATCTTGAGCTCTTCGGCTTAATGATTGCATTTTATTCCTTTAGTCACTTCATCCGGGAGCAATCTCAGCTTCTTTAGTGCAAAAAGCACTGCGGATGTCAACTGTACATGCTATCGTAACATTAAATGACATTAAAATAGCAAGAGACAAGGTTGTAGAGCCCATTAGGCTAAGCTGAAGCAATAGCACTTGCCGCCTGCTGAGATAAGTCGACCGGGGACATTTCTTCTGCAGACCTAGCGGTACAGCAAATCACAAAACAAACCTATGTTGCCAAACGATTGGTAAATAAACACAATGAGTTGAATAATGACTGCCGAGATGGTACCTATGGAACAGTTTTGTAAGCAAATCTCAAAGAGAAACGCACATAATAAAATTACTTTTCCGCTGAACTCATTTATCTGAAAATTTTTGTTTTGACAGTGCCATTATCGTCAAAACTATACGAGGCACACTGCTAAAACTAAGTGTGAACTTTTCATGTTTGGCGTGTGCAAAAGCTTTTGATATTATATAATGAAACAACTCCAAACGTGGCCTTAAATCTTGTCCTCAAGGAAGAATACATTCTGTTCGTTAGGTCGAAAGAACATGAATCAGTGACAAAAATGATATAAACAGGTAAGCGCTATCTGTATTGGCTGTTGAAAAATGTGTACCGAAACATGCCGTTAAATACATGGGAAGGATTCGGCTTACTCTGTATCCTTAAATAAAACCGTTAGTATTTGTGAGAAATCCGACTGTAGAGTTAATCTCAAATGTCCATTTTTTACGGCCAGTCAGTTTTCCTACTTTAGGAAGGGCTCTGTAGGGAGGGCAGCATGTACTATAGCTGGATCAGGCAGCTATATAAACTAGTTCCCGCCTTTGATTTAAAGGTGTAACTTTCTGATGGCCTAAATATCCCTTAATAAATGTGCATTTCAACGCCGCGAAGCGACACACTGGTTATTAGGGTCGCTGCTGTGGACTGCTCCAGAGAAATGTAGACCATTTTGGGTTCATTATCATATGCTGCAATAACTCAGCACAGGAGCTTTTTTATTTTCGCAGCACTAAACATCGGCTACATAGGCTTGGACCAAACCTGGATCCTAGACAGACGTAGAATTCATTTACGTGCCGCATCGGGCACGTAAATGAATTGGACTGTGTGGTATTTTTTAATTTGTGTGATGTATATACCGGAGGTAAAAGATTAGGCGTTTCTTATAGCAGGAAAGCATTTAACGCTTAATTTTTCGCCTCTATTTGTTCGTAGATAGTAGTCCGCCAACCCTTCGACATCTCGAGAGAACTCGAAATATAAAGCACACACGAGAATATCTAGGTTGTGGCGAGAATAGAGCCCACGCTTTTTAAGTGCTAGAACCGATTCCCTACTGCTTCCGTGCATGTTGTTATGGCCAAGAATGGTTCGCTTGTTGGGTGTAGCTCTTCAATCCAACTTAGGCTATGAGGAACGCCGTTGTGGAGAACTACAGAAAATTTCTACCTCCATGAGTTCTTTACTGTGCACAGAAGTCGCATTTTCTCGGTGACCAGAACCGACAAAGCTTTATCTCACCAGAACAGGACTTGGCAATCCCGGCAAAGCACTTCCCCGAACTTCCTGTATCAATAAACCAGTTAACCTTCGGCCCTCAGTATCGAGCGACTAATGACCAACTGGCCTGGCAACAACACATGTAACGTACCGGAGGGTGCCAAGAATTTCGGGCTCCAGACAGGCCGCTATTGGAAACTTATATTGTAAATATTTAACGTGAGCTTTATGCAGGAAGCTTGGCCTAGCAGCGCTGTTCGAGGAGCTAAAGGGTGTATTAAATGGTATGTCATAGCGCTTAGTAAGCTTTGAAGGACAGAGCTCGCGTTCAAAACGCTAAGGGTGGGCACATATTATATGATTGTTGATTATCGACAGGTGTGAACTAGGTGTGCGATCCTTCATTAATCAGGATATAGCTGTGCAACATACAGGAATTATATAGTGTTAACTAGAGGGAGGAATTACCGTAACTGGGCTTAATATTAGGTAAAAACAGAAGCTTGTTTAGGTGTAGGAGCCTAGATCCAGCCGTGATAATCAGATCGTCGAAAGCTGCTATGAAGACGTGGGATCTGCAATGAGCAAAGTAAACACAGTGCAGTGTAGTGATGGGCGACTGCAATTCGAAGTAAACAAGCAGGCTAGAGTGAAGGCCACAGGAGCTTAGGCTCTATAAATATCAGGGTGTTCTTAATTTTGCAGAGATGAATATTTACGGATCAAAAATGCCTTCTTCCGCAAAGAAGAGAAAAGGAAATAAAATGTGCAAGAGCCTAAAAGTTTAGAATAAAAATGAAATAGACTTCACATTATGCTTTCAGCCAGAAATTGTGCAAAAGGCGGGTGTCGTGCAAAAATGGCGCAAAGGATGAGTTGCAGCTAGCACATTATTATAATTTCTCGAATTAGGTCAGACTTGACGACTGAACGCAAGAAACGGGTGTAGCAGAAGCCAGTAAGAGAGTTCACAGTAAAAGGGAAAATAGGGGAATTCAGTATCTCGCTGCTGAACATACCTTTGGCTTTAAATGAGGAAGACGATTTTACAGTTCAAGCAATGAGTGATAATCTCGCAGCTATCATTGCGGAGTGTTCAGTACAAGTAGACGGCAAGATGGTTCGACAGGATAATGGCAACGTCTTTCTGGAGACGAAATACCTGATAAAGAAACGCCAAACCATGGAAGCATCTAATCCAATAGAGATAATAGAACAGGTAGAGCTAAGTTAAACGATATGCGGAAGTTGACCGACATCAAGAAGAAAAATATGTAGAGAATGGAGCATTCTCAAAAGAAAGCAAGTAGCTGAAAATATGGGATCGTGAAAATGGATTTAGGCAAAAATTACATGAATGTATGCGCTAAGAGTAAGCGGACAAATAAATACCAATGCGGATAACTATGTAAATTATCTGAATAGTTCTACATAAATCGGTACAGTATTCAATGTGATCAGCGCATAAATGAGAAATACAATTGCCCATCTCACTGGGAATCCAACCAGTAAATAAATATGATGTAGCGAACGGCTTAGGAGCAATACAAAGAAGGAAAGCAGCTCGTGAGGGTCAGCTACGAGCAGATCTACTGAAGGACGGAGGACAGATTGTGCTAGACAAACCAGCCACCCTGTATAGGTACTGCCTTTTGACCTAAGCATATCAGGAGCTTGGAAGAACATTAACGTAATCTTAATCCAGAAGATGGGAGATATCCAGGTCTTGAAAACTTCAGACACAGTAGCTTGTTCTCTGTTGCCTATAAGATATTTACTAATGAAGTCGCTAATATATAGTCAGGGCAGTATTAAGACTTCAACCAACCAAATGACCAGACACGACTTTCATAAAAAGATACTCTAAAATAGACAATATTGTCACCGAGAGCCGACAGAAAGAGAAGAAGGGCACACCAGGACTAGCAGAGCAGACACACTCATCCAATCCGCTCGACCCGCGGAAGACAAGGAAGACCAGCGGGTGCTCTCGCGCCGCACGGCAGCCGCAGTAAATGGCGACAGTATGGCATTGCCCTTTCTCTTGGAAATGGCATTGCCCCAATGCTACAGAATCACGGAGTGCCAGAATAGATAGAGTCTGTGGCGCCACACTTGGCCTAATAAGTCATAGATTGCGTGGTACGGCTTCATCCTGGCAAAGTGCACGACTTCGGATGCCGCCTGCCGCCTGGAGGAGCTAACAGATTCCTGCAGGAGGGATTCGTATGTAATGTCACTAAGATCGCGTAGAGCCTCGTAGTGGACGAAGTAGCGGCGCAGAAGCTTCTCGGAGCGACCTCCCAGATGAATTGGAGTCCAAACGCAAACTTGATCGCCAGGCTAGTAAAGCGCTGCCCGGTGATGATGGTTGCAGCGTTGAGGATCGCTTTATTGCAGGGTACGCGCTCGCTATCTAGCTAACTGGCGGGCGGCTTCTGCGTGTCGAGCGAACTATTAAGCGCCAGCGACGGAAGCACGTGTAACACTTCGCAGTAGCATTGCCTCCAGTATAGTCGTGGATTCGCGACCGTGCACCAAACGGAAAGGCGTGAAGCGCGCAGTCAAGAGCAGTGTTATAGACGAACGTGCCGTAAGGCAATATCTAGTCCCAGTAATTATAGTCGGCGTCGACGTACATAGAAAGCATGTCGGCAATGGTCATACTGTGATGCTCAGTCACTCCATTTGTTTAAGGATGGTAGGCAGTATTTCGACGGTGACTGGTGCCACTGAGCCGCATAACATCAAGAATAAGCGCTGACGTAAATGGCGTGCCTCTTTAAGTGGGGCACCGTTGCGGAGGACAGTGATAAAGATGAAAGGTTAGCAATTTCAGCAGCGTGCCGTATGGAAGGACTTTCGGTCCACAATACCGGGTGAGGGAGTCGCTGGCATCTGTATTGTGCCTGTTTTTCAATGATGATGTTCGAAATGATACCAGCAAGTTCTTGCCGACCTGGTGGGAAGGAATTCGAGGCGGATCAACGGGCTTCAATAAGCCGGCCAGCTTCACAAGCGGTGTTTTTCAACGTTGGCAGTCGCGGCAAGTCTTAACATAGCGCTGGACAATTGTAGCAAGCCTGGGTTACTTCTGCCGTACCCGCGCTAGCTAGCGAGAAAAGCCGAGGTGGCCGGAAGAAAGCTCGTAGTGGCATGCGTGCAGAACTCCGTCTCGAAGCATCGTTGGAATCACGAGTAGAGATGGTGTGTCCATGTGACAGTAGTTCCTGTGGTAGAGGATGTCGCCCAGCAAGCGGAACGACGATAGCCCGCGTGTGAAGAAGCGGGGCGGCGATGAGGTGCGGGCTACGAGGTATTCTGTGAGGGGTCGCAGCTCGGCGTCATCACTGTGTTGAGAAAAGACCCACGTGGTTAAAGCGACAACAAAAGTGGGATCGTCTTCTATATCAGCAATGGAGTACGGGAGAGGAGCACGGGACCGGCAGCCTGAATCGCTGTGTTTGTTTCCAGACTTGTACACGATGGTAACATCTAATTCCTGCTGCCGGAGGTGCGCGCTAGCCTCCCCGAGGGGTCTTTAAGTTTCGCGAGATAACAAAGCGAGCGTTGATCGCTCACGACTCGAAATGAGCAACCATGCAAACACGGGCGATATTTTGTAAGGCACTCCTTTTCCGTGGTAGAATATTTCACCTCAGATTGCGACAATGTGCGGCTTGCAAAGCAATCACACACTGAACACCATCTTGCGACTGAACGAGGATGGCACCCAGACCAACGTTGCTGCTATCCGTGTGAAGTACCGTGTACGCCTCTTCGTAAAAGTGGCTAAGGGTGAGCGCAGTGTGGAGCCGGTTTCTGAAGTCGGCGATGGCCTCCTGCTATTCTTGGGCGCAGATGAAATGTTTCTCATCTTTTGTGGAGTGAGTTTGAGGCTCACCTAGTCGGCAGAAGTCTCACACAAAAGGTCTGTAATAGGCGCAGAGACCCCAAAAACGGTGCGCAGCACGCTAATCAGGGGGGGGGGGGGGGCAGAAAAGCAGCGACGCAGCCGTCTTGTCGGGGTCAGGGCTAACACCTCCAGCACTCACGACATGGCCTAGAAACATCTGTCGCTGGAACGCAAACTGGCATTTTTCTAGTTTGAGTGAGAGGTGGCCGATCGTTTGGCTTCGAGAACTGCAGTCAAGCGCTTGAGATGCTTGTCGTAGGTGGCTGAAAAAATGGGTTTGTCTATGTAGGCCAGACAGGACTGCCACCGGAGGCCAACTAGGACAGTGTCCATCATTATTTGAAGCGTGACAGGAGCGGAACAAAACCCGAAGGGCAGCACCTTGAACTCACACAATCCGTCGGGAGTAACACACGTTGTCTTCTAGCAGTCACGTTCATCCATCTCAACCTGTCAGCACCGACTGCGGAGGTCAAGGGAAGAAAAGTAGCGGCCATGACGCCGCCAGTCGACAGAGTGATCCTTTCGAGGTAACGGGTAAACGTCTTTCTTGGCAATTTTGTTAATTTTCCGATAGTCGACAGAAAATCTGAGTGTCCTGTACTTCTTGGCGACCAGAACAGCGGGCGAAGCGCATGGGCTTGCAGACGGCTGTACGACATCATCCCGAAGCATTTTGTCAACCTGCACACGTATCACCTCATGTTCTTTCACCGAAACACGAAAGGTAGGTTGACGGATAGGACAATCATTGTCATCAATCATGATGCGTTGTTTCGTTATGGACGTCTGCCTGGTATTAGAGGTGGTCGTAAAGTACTCATGGAAAGAGTCAAGGTTGGTTTGCAGGCGGTGTTTCTGAGCAGTGTTGAGATAAGGATTAAGGCCAACTTTATCTGTTCGGCCAGGCCCCCAGGAGGGGTGTTCCTGGAAGTTGACAATACGCAGTGGGCGGTGGTCTCGCTAAGTTCATCGAACTAGGCGATGACTATATTTTTCGGCAACTGTCGGTACTCGGCTCTAAAGTGCGCAACAAGAGGCTTAGTTCGCTGGCTCTGCAGGACAACGACGCCGCGTGTGCTGCAGACTTGTTGGCTGAGAAGTAAAGACAGGATTGCTTCTGCGATGTTGTTGGACACGCGGGAGTTGTCGTACTCCGCAATAACAAACAAGCTGGCACGCGGTGGTAGAGTACTGCGGTCATCGGACACATGAAGAACGGTTCTGCCATGCGCAATGTCGTCGCATATGGTGCATGGGGCAGAAAATGTCATCATGAGTTTGCTGAGGTCGACAGCACAATTTTCGCGAAGAAAATTGAGGCCGAGGAGCACGTCCCTGGAGAACTTAGCAGCCGGTGCAAACGCCGAGCGGCATCACCACATGGCAACTAGCTGTCCGGATTTCTGTTCCGTGTCAGGGTATCAGTACTTTTCTCTGGAAGGTAGCAATACAACCACTCATAACGGGGAAATCTGCGCCAGTATCTATGAGGGCAGACACTTGTTCGTTGTCAGCGACGATTGGTATTTCGGCGTGAACAAGCTCACTTTCTGGAAGGTGCGTCTTGGGCGGATCCGTAGTGGAGGGTGTTCATCGAAATGGGGCGTCGAGCAGAGGCTGCTTCAGGCGTCGGAAGGTAGTCGGAATAGGAGGTAGAAGATCGGGTTGAGGAATCACGTCGGCGAATAAAGGATCTTGTTCGAAATGCGGAGCGGCAGCTGACCTACCCTCAAGGGTCGCCGTCCACAGTTTTTCCGGAGAGGACTAGAAGACTACCGGAGGGACGGCTGGCGACCTGCGGAAGAGAACCGACGGGACGACGGTGACCTGGACTGGCGCTGTGGCGAGGGCGCTGGGGGAATCTGGCCGTCGGGTACTGGTCGACGTCA
This sequence comes from Amblyomma americanum, assembly GCF_052857255.1. Classification (NCBI taxonomy): domain Eukaryota; kingdom Metazoa; phylum Arthropoda; class Arachnida; order Ixodida; family Ixodidae; genus Amblyomma; species Amblyomma americanum. The sequence continues at coordinate 63,877,573 of NC_135505.1, read as the reverse complement.
TGGGGTCGTTCACCATATATGTCCCGGGTGCGTCTGGTGACAACCATCGCAGGCCCATCTGACGACTCAGGCAGTGGCACAGTATGCGGCCGGCTTCACCGCAGTGGAAGCCCAAAGGCCGGTTGTTCAATGTGCGACATGTGTGTGCTTTGCTGAGGGTGGTCGTGCGTCAGTCAGGCAGAAGTCGAAAACCGTTGACGCGATGCAGGAGGCGCAGGGCAATAAAACGCCGGTGGCGCTGTCGCTGAGCTGCGTAACGCTTCGCTGTACGTCATGACACACGGCGCAGGCGGCGGCTCGGGGCAGGCCATTGGGAGCACCGCTCGACAGACATCGCGAACGACATCCGAGATGGCTCCAACACCCGGGCGCTGCTCGAGAGGGCTAATCTTCTGCAGCTCTTCGCACAATACTTCTGCCTAGCTCATGGAGGGCCTCACTCTCGGTGCCGGGTAGTGGCATGTGGGCGTCCATAGCATTTATATTCACCGGGCGGCCGTAATGCGGGAACATCTGCTGCAAGGCGCTCTCCATGCTTCTCGCCTCCCGAGCAAAGTCAAGAGCAAAGTTGCCCTTTGACTCCCCGCTTAAGATGACGTACCTTCTTCGCTTCAGAAATGGCAGGATCTGTGTGCGTGAAGAGCCTCCCCATGCCTTCTACGAAAAAGACGATGCTCTCATTTGCCCGCTGCTCTCGGGACTGCAGGGCAAGTTCAGTTCGCTCCTTCCGTTCTTTGCTGCCTAAGGTGTCGAACAACTGTCGCCGAAGAAGGAGACTTTATTCTACTCTGCGGTTTTGGGGCATCTTCAGAGATGCTCTCTCCTTGGTTGTATCCCCAGTAGTCTTCTAAGTCGAGCTTGTCAAACTTTAATTAATGGTCGGTCGCCCTTAGCCCAGGGATCCGCTGGCCACTACCATCCGTTGATCGCGATGTACCAGACCTGGTTGGTCTTAACAGCGGACGCTGGACAGCTGAGTTTTCCATTGCTCCCATTCGGGACAGAAACCTCGCTAGGTGGAGATGGCGGACTCGTGGTTTTCAAACCACGTCTTGGAGGCGTCTTCCGGGGAAAAATAGTCATTCCGTAGCTTGCGGTGCTTGTTGCACAGATTAAACGCAGCGACCCGTTTGTAGCTGGCCAACCAGTCCTCAACATATTCTAGCCTGTCGCCATGAAACGACTAGGGAGTACGAGGCGCATAGCGAAACAGCTGTAGAGAAATGGTGGCCTTGTGGATGATCTTGCTTGCCGGAGTGGAGGTCATTGCGCGAGGTGGTGCCGTCAGGGATCGGATCTCAGGATCCAAGCCTCGCAAGTGGCGTCGGATCTTGTGGAGAAGTGCATGTCCGCGGAGTGTAGCTGGCCGTCAGAGGCCCCCCGGAGCTCTTATTACTTCAGGAAATTACCCTGCACCTGCACCAAAATTCCCCCGAAAGCCGGCATAAATGGCATAACGGCACATCAGGACTGACAGAGCAGACGCACTCAGCCAACCCACGCTCGAGCCGGGAATACAACGAAGGCCAACGGGCTTGTCGCGCCGCATGGAAGCACCACCAAAAGGCTAACGGTATGGCAATATTCATACTATAAACCGGGTGATAAAGGAATTCGCAGAATATAACCAACCCTATATATAGCCTTTACAGATGATGGAAATAACTTGACTCAGTCAAACCTCAGCAGTCATGCATGTATTGAGGAATCGTTGGGGTAGAAGAGCCTTATGAAGAAAAGAGCTGTCGGGCTTTGCCCGCTCGTCTCTACCACTCTTTGTGAAGGATTTCTCATCGGTGTTGAACATTTCTGTTCAGATAAGCTGCACAGCTACATCCTGGTATGACTCCTGCGGTGGGTGCGGCTCCGCCGGTGCCGCACCCTGGCTCAACACCTCATTGTTCACCTGGCATTCCGTCAGGCCTAACTCAGCAGGCCATACCTGCTGTGCAATCCCTATCTGCTGCCTCAAGCCAGGTGTCTTGCAACCACTCTTCTGCTCCAGCTGCATGAGGACCAGGATTTTCAGATCCTCATGGACAAAGAACTCCTGATGCTTACAACACATGCCGTGATCTGCCACTACCTTCAGCTCAGGACGATTTTTCTGATTTGTCCGGTTCTTCTAGTATCATCTACATGGACACTATTGCGAAGTTCGGAGTAGGGTGTGAGAGATTTATTCAAGTGCCTTCAAAGCGCCATCGCCGCTTAAAGCGGTCACTTATGAGTGCAGATATTCCGCACGTACCTCAATCTCCTAAGCACAACTATACGGTTGTCATCAAGGCACTAGATTCCCGGTACCCGCATTACCTGCATTAATCCACCATCATTGAGGCAAGGTTCATAATCTGTGGCTTCAGACGGCGTTCTTCAAGTTCGTCCCAACGAGCACCTAAACCTTCTGGCAGTTGACATCCATACAGCGCACGCAACTGAACGCCCCTTGCAAATAACAAGCATAGGTGGATTCGCAGTTCAAGCCTACGAGCCTCGCCCCAGCAGCTGCGGCGTGGGTGTCAGGGTGTCCCCCTGGATCTCTCTCAATCAGATATCTACTCAGCGCTGCTACAGAGAGCTCCGAATAAACCCGTCCGCCGACTTGGAAAATCAAAAAATATCCCCATTGTCTTTGCGACAGAATCATCTCCGCAATACATGATTCTCGGATATACAAGGTACCGTGTGTACGAGTACATTCAAACGCTACGGCAATGCAGCAGATGTCAACGCTTCGGCCATATGGCTAGCGCTTGCCGGCGTGCCTTGCGCTGCCATCCTTGCGGTGGCAGCCATGACTGCAATGAATGTGCAAGTGATAACCCCCTTTGTCTTAACTGCGTTAAGCAGAATGAGGCGACGTTTTTCCGCTGCACTGCCTACTAAAAGGAGAAAATTATCTACAGGTACAAGAACTCAAATACCACAGACTATAAGTCAGCAAAAACGGCTCTACTCGAACAAATCCAAATCCGGGGAAGTCGCCACAGAAAACATTCATCGCTGAGGAAGAAAGATCCCCAATCGCAGGACAAAGATAAAGCCAGTCACCTGAGCATTTAGGACGTGGTTGAATTTCCTCCTCTTCCACCGCGCCAAAAAGTTGATCCACCGCATGTAGCGAGTACAAAAGTGAACACCCCAGGGCGGCCACAGTATGAGACCTGAAACCACCCTCGTGAAGGATCTATTCGCCAAAACCCCGATAGTACCTGTTCCCTACTGTTCTCGCTTGTTGCGGCAGTCCGCGCTTTCCTTACACAACCCTCCTCGCCGGTGGCGAAGGCCATTCTAACAATCCTTGAATTGATTGCGCCTCTTCTTGCACAATGGCGGTAGCACTTAATAGACCAGCTACTCTCCATAGCGTGCAAACCATCCGTAACAAGGCCACCATCTTCCAATGTAATGCCTGCAGCCTGCAGCCTGCAGTCCACGACTGTCTGATTTCCGACAATTTGTTTCGAAGCACCGTTTTTCAATCATTGCCATCTCAGAATCCGGTCTGCGTACTACTGTCCGTCGTTCATGATATATCGTTCTGAACTCGATGACAGGTGCTGAGATCAGCAAAGTTCTTTTAACTGTTCGGAAAGACGTCACACCATTCCACAACCCATATCTGCCGACGCACGGAATGAATATGTTGCGGCCACTGTCAAGGTCACGAACCTGTCTTTCACAGTGATCATCGGGTGCATACCCCCCGTGTCAACTTTGACATCTACCGACTTCAGGCTATCGTACGCAGTACCCCTGCGCCGAACATCATTACGAGTGATTTCTACGCTCATCATCCTGCTTTGGGAGGCATCAGATCAACAGCCAGTGGACGACAGTTATTTGATTTCGCACAGTGCAACAATTCACTTTCCTCAACAACGGCCAGAAAACCTTTAATCAAGGTACAAAATCCAGTGCCCTTGACATTTCGATGATTTCTAATCATCTGTCGTCTTCAACAACCTGGAGTGTTGACATTGAATCTCACGGCAGCGATCATCTTCCTTCGTACATAGAGGTTGGTGCTGCTTCCTTAAGATCACAGCAGCGTGTAGCACGCTACAAGAATTGGGAACTTTTCGCTGACACAGTTGAGAAAGTGGACCTCTCAAACCTCAAGTATGAAAGATTCATCGATACTGTAGCACGTGCTAAAAACGTCCAGCACTTAAGTTGCAACGCTATCAAAAGTGCACTCAACTGCAGGTGCGAATATAAGCGACTTAGAGCAATTCGCCGCAGAGCAGAAAGACGAGCAAGCAGAACAAATTATAGAGAAGACATCAGAGTGTCTAGGCAAGCACAGTAACATGTTCAACGTCATTTGGACAACCTGGCAATACGGGAATGGCGGTCCTTTTGTGCGAAGCTTTATCCCAGAAAGCCTCTTTCTAAGATATGGAGCATTGTACGCAGCCTCAGTAGTCAGCCCGCCCCACTAAATTCTTCTGACTGCGTAGCTGTAAATGCGAATATATCTCGCTCGATGCAGTGGAGGCATTCTGTTCTATGATCACTGCTCGATTAAGGGCCATATCGGTGTCATTGCTTGTCCAAAGCTTTAACCCGTCACCTAATACTGCCCTCCTTGACGATCCGTTCACCATGGAAGAACTTCTGGCGGCTTTGGCAGCTACCAATAAAAAATCTTGCCGAGGACCGGACGGTGTAAGCTACACTACCCTTTCTCATCTGTGAAGTAAGGCCTAAGATCAGATGCTCGCAGTTTATAACACCTCCTGGGAAACCGGCCGCCTTGAAACGTGTTGGAAGTGTACGCGTGATATCTATCCTCAGGCATGGAAAACCATCACTTGACTTAAACGCCTACCACTCCATTGCGCTTCTAAGCTGCGTCAGAAAGCTGATGGAGAAAATGGTAAAATCCCGCCTTACCTGGGACCTGACAAACAGAGATATTTACCCATCGGACATGTCCGGTTTCAGAAAAAGACGCAGCTGCATTGACAACGTTATTGCCCTCACAAATTGTGCTAAACGCAGCAAAACAGACCGGTCTATGATGATTGCTTTGTTTCTTGACGTGAAGGCAGCATTTGACAACGTCAAACATGAAGAAATTCTTTCAGCCTTACAGTCAATTGCCATTGGTGGACGGATGTACAACTGGCTATGCCATTATCTGCACGACAGATCGATTTTCATGTCAACAAGTGAATGTGACACAGCTCGGCATCAAATATCTCGCGGCGTCCCTCAGGGGGGTGGGGGGGGGGGGGGGAATTTAAGTTTCACCCTTTTCAATATCTTCCTTGTTGGCTTAGAAAAATGCTTGCCTCCTACAGTTGAAATCTCCATTTACGCCGATGACGTCTGTATGTGGTGTTCCGGACACAACAAGTGCATTGTGCATGCTCGATTACAGAGGGCAATAGGTGGCATAGAATCGTTTTTAAGTAAGCGCCGTCTCGTCATGTCGCCGGATTAAACCTCAGCAATTGCATTTTCGAGGCGCGATATTTCACGCTACGTGCTGAAAGTTTCTGGTACCCAATACCATACGTTACAAGCCATAAATTCCTAGGTGCGGCATTTGACAGATCACTGTCATGGTCCCAACATGTACAACAGCTTAAAATCAAACTCTGCTCTTACGCCTCTATCTTTCGTATGCTCTCCACTGCCAGAAAAAGCTGCTCTACACCTTCTTTATTACGGCTGTATGGTGTGCTGTGTGAAGGCCTCCTACGCTGCCGTCTCCCAGCTCTTCAGGGTATCTCACAAATAAATATCAAACTCCTTGACGCTATGCAAGCTAAGACCTTGAGAATCTGCCTTGGTCTTCTCAAGACCACCACCACAGCGGGTACTCTAGCAAAGAGCAGACGTCTATCTGCATCAGTACTGCTAAACCAGGAGTTGATTCGTGCCCAGATGCGGTTCGTGGCTCGTGTACCTCACCATCCACTCGCAGCGCATTGCGTAGAGGCAATTTGTGACATTCTCCCACTAAACTACCAACGCCCTGTCACGGCCTCCTCCCCACCTTGGAGGTACACAGCGTGGCCAATCAAGACAACGGTTCCTGACATCAAAAGAAAAACAACCACCCCCGGTCCTGCACTTAAATATTTTTTGCCCTTGAACACACTTATGGAGGTTACAGTGCGTACCGTCACATCTGCACTGATGGCTCTGTCACGTCCGTCTCATTAGCGATTGGCGTCTGGGTTCCGTCAACGCATAACACAATTTTGGAGTTACTCAGTCATCGCACCTCGACTACAGCTACCGAGCTGGCTGCTCTGCAAGCAGCATTCACTTACATTCTTCAACAACCCCCAACAGCGTGGGTTATTTTCAGACTCTCGGACTGCATTACAGTCCATAAAATCATCAGTTGGCATTCAAGAGCTGATCATCGATGACTTAAACAAATTTCACTCCGAGGCCTGTGAGCTTGGCCATCGTGTTGTGCTGCAGTGGTTACTCGCTCACTGTGGCCTTGCAGGCAACGATCACGCAGACGGTGCAGCGAGGTCGGCGCATGGCGACACCAGCTTGCTCCTACCTATACCGTTTTCTCGCAGTGATGGCGCGAGACTTCTCTCTACAAAATCCTGGCACACGCAACGCTCTTTGTGATGCGATCCGGAACATCAATACAGACCCCTCCTTCGTATTGACCCCACTTGTGACTTCCGCATGTCACGCAATATACCTAGACGTGATCAAAATTGCCTCCATCGAATTCGCCTGGACGTTGCCTTCACTAAATTCTATTTACACAAAATTGGTGCAATAAGTAGCCCTCTGTGCCTCACATGCGGTGTGCCCGAGTATCTGCCACATTTGATCTCCCGCTGCAAACGCTTCAACAATCATCGCAAGACGCTTTTAAGTGCTTTAGGACTCCGACAGGATGGTCCCGTGCTCATTGAGCATGTCCTTGGACCTTGGAGAAACGTGGATTCAGGTGTGCGCGGGGCAAAAGCATTTTTAGTGTTTTTAAGAGACGCGGGTTTGGTGGACATTCTTTGACAATTTTGTGTGTGCGTGTGTGTTTGTGAGTGCGTAAGTGTTCTTGATTTCACCATTCACCGTTTCTTTTTCTATCTTCCTTTTATTTTCACCATCCTCTTCTCTACCCTTCTCTTCTTTCACCCTCATCTGGAGTAGCATGCCAGGCCGACAACCAGGCAGACATCTCCTATTCCATTAAAGTCATTTTCCTTCCTTCCTTCCTTCCTTCCTTCCTTCCTTCCTTCCTTCCTTCCTTCCTTCCTTCCTTCCTTCCTTCCTTCCTTCCTTCCTTCCTTCCTTCCTTCCTTCCTTCCTTCCTTCCTTCCTTCCTTCCTTCCTTCCTTCCTTCCTTCCTTCCTTCCTTCCTTCCTTCCTTATAGAATGAAACTGGAAGATATCCATGACGGTTGCACAGCTAGCATAGTCCTCCATAAAATCATGAATAAAAATCTAGTAAAGAAGCTTTTAGAGCAGCAGGGAACCACGGTCTTGGAATTGCTATTCGCCACCTGTTTGCAGAAGGTTTTCAGAGCCCTAGAGTGTATAACCCTTCCTTGCCTGGTGAATAAAAAATACCTTAATATCCTCATAATTGCTGATGACCGTCTTGCTAATTCCTGCGTGAATGAACTGCAGAGAAAGACCAGTTTTATACGATCGGTATAAAAATTAATATGCAGAAAACCAAACTAATGTTCAACAGGCTTGGAAGGAAACTGCAGTTTACATTTGGTAGCGAGGTGCTGGAAGCAGAGAGGGATTATTTCTCCTTAGGGCACGTAGTAACTGCTGATCCGGCTCACGGGAGTGAAATAACTATAAGAATAAGAATAGCCTCAAGCATATTTGCCAGGTTCTCTCTGGTTATGAATGTGAATTCACCAATATCTCTCAAGATATTGCCCTCTCTCTATGCCCTCAATATATCACTATTTCTGTCCACTTCCTGTCGCTCAGCATTGCAACAATCATTTTCTTTTTTCATCGTTCGCTATGTTTTCAATAACTGAAGTTGATCCCTTATCGTTAGCATCCACGTTTCTGCCCCATAGGTGAGCACCGGAAAGATACTGCTGTTCTATATTTTCTCTTGAAGGATATTGGTAAACTGCCGTTTATCAACTCTGAACGTGCCATATGTGCTACACCCTATTTTTATTCTTCTAGTTATTTCCCTCTCATGATCCGGAGCAGCGGTCACTACCTGCCCTAGTAGACATATTCGCTGTCACTTCCAGAACCTCGCTACCAATTATAAACTGCTGTTTCTCTCCGACACTATTTAACATTAGTTTTTTTTTTCTGCATGTTAAATTTAGAGCCACTGTTCAGCTTTGCCTGTTTAACTCATTGATGGTACTTTGCAGTTCATCGCCCGAGTGACTAAGCAAGGCAATGTCATCAGCGAATCCCAGATTACTTAGCCATTTTTTAACTCTTATCCCGAAACGTCCCTAATGCCGGAATCAGATAACCTACTCTAATCATACGATTAATATCGTTGCGGAGAGCGTGCCTCCCACCCTGGCAGCATTACTCGGACTTTATATTTGCCTTTATGGACGACTCATATACCACCCTGATTCCGCAAAGCCAGCATGACTGCTGAGGTTTCTACTTAGTCAAATGCTTCGTCTTTATTAAGGAGGGCTATATAGAGAGGTCGGTTATATTCTACGCCTTTCTCTATCACATAATTGATACTGTGAATATGGTATATTTTTCAAACGCCTAACCGATCATTTGGTTAGTTCAAGTATAAAGTTGTCCAGATTGTATGGGCGATTACCTCAGTAAATACCTTGTTGGAGATGGACAGAAGCTGATAGGTCTGTAATTTTTGAAGTTCTTGATGTCCCCTTACTTAAGAATTAAGATAATGTTAGCGTTCATCTAAGCTTCTGGTATGCTCGAGGTCATAAGACGTGGCGTACAAAGGGTGGCTAGTGTTTGCACCGCAGTTCACCCTTCGTCCTTCAACAGATCTAGTGTTACCTGATCTTCACGAGCTGCTTTCCCCTTTTGCTTTGCTTCCCATTTCGTCACTGGCGGGATATCACATTGCTGTGCTTTAAAGCCGCTTTCATAAAGCTCTTATTACATTTGCTACTATATAGATTAGTGTAGAACTCTTCGGCTTCTTTAACTCTCTTAACCATATTGTTTAATACATTTCCCCTCTTTTTCTGGTAATGCATAATCCTACTTTTTATATTTATTACTTTAAAATACTGCATCCCATGCATGGTCCCAGCAGGAGGAGCACATCAGAACATTTTTACAAAACAGGAAATGACAAGCATATGCAGATAATATTAGTAGAGGTAAACAAATCAAAACAGCAATCAAGTGTAAACAAATAAAGACACGCATCCTAAAATAAACCTAAAAAAACGATGAAGAACAAACTCATGAAATGAGAAGGTGACTCTTCGATTGGAGTGAAAAATTGCCAGAGAGAAAGGAATGATACAGTAAGGCAATCCATTCGGATAGCGTTCTGGGAGAGGCGCTATATTTAAATGTACTGGCGCGAGCGAAAATTCAGGACTAAGAGTGTTCCTTCGTGTGTCTGGTCCTCCTCGTACAATGAGTTTTGACGCACGCAGGCAACTTCATTTTTAATTTGTCTTTGCATTGATAAAGTAAGATGAGGCGACTTAACTCTCTTCGGGATTCTAAAGTGTGCATTTGGTGCTCCTTCGTTAGCATAGATGAGCAATAATGCATTTTATGTTTGCCAAAAATAAATCTCACAGATTTTATTTGCGCACGCTCAAGTTGTACTATATATTTTTTACTATGTGGCTCCCATACACCCGCCGCATTATCAAACTTAGCCCTTACGCAGTTGTTATAGGCGAGTTGTTTAATATTTGCAGGAGCTGTCCTACACTTTCGCTAAAAGAACCACAGCTTGCGAAACGCAGCAGCAGAGATTTCTGACATGTGTTTCGACCAGTTTAATTTATTCATGAGCGTGACCTCTATATATTTATATGATTCAAGCTCTGAACTATAGTAGTTATGCAGCTCTTGTGTATAGGTAAACGGGAGTATCTTCCTAGTTACTCTTAAAAGTACTGTTTTATCGATATTGAGTTGCATACCCCCCTTTGCACACAAGGCGAAAATAGCTTCTAAAGTGTCCTGTAATATTTCTTGATTCTTTTTAGCGTGATTTCATAAAACAGAACAAAGTTGTTGACAGAAAACACCTGCATAGGAATAGCATCTACCAAATCTTTGATGAAAATATAAAAAGAGCGGCTCAAGACACTTCCCTGCGGCACACCCGAAGTATGTAACATTCAGCATCCGAGAATTACAGTTCCTATTGGGGACATAAAGTTTACTGTGAGTAAGATACGCACTTATCCAGTGAATAGTACCTGAAGGAAGACCAATGCCTTCCAGTTTAAACAGTTTGGCTTGTGAAACCCTGTGAAAGGGCTTTGGAAATGTCTAGGAACAAAACATCTAATTTACTGTTCCCGTCCAGTAGACATCTAAGTTCATGAACACTCGATACCAGTTGTGCGACTGTTGACAAGCCTTTCTGAGAACCGTGCTGAAATTGTGATAACGCCCGATTGTCTTCTATGTGTTGTGGAATATTTTATGCAATAACATGTTCCAGTATTTTACAGCACGGGGCTGTGATCGAGATTGGACGATAGTTTTCGGCAGATATCAGTTCACCTTTTGTAGACAGCTACCACACGTGCCTTGCGCCAGTCAGCTGGTTTCGAGTTTCCTGTTCTCCGCTTTCAGCCTACCTTCGTTATTTATATCATGCTCAACTTTCTGGAAATTTAACTACATTACGTCAAATAACTTACGCTTGTTTATTATTTTATAGCTGTGCTAGATCTGTGCAGTCCGAAGCGTTAGACGCTTTAACGTTTCGGGTTTCTTAATCAGATCCTTCGTCTCCTGGCATATCTTGCCGGAATTTTCTCTAGCCACGCAACCGCTTACTCCTACTTTCCACTTCGTAATAATAGCGGTGAGGTTATCCTTCTTTGTTTGAACGTTAAGATCATCTTGCTCAGTTAATACCGAATATCTGTTCTTCTGAATTAATCTACTTTTACTCTTACTGATAACTCGTTGACGGGCATCCACATCACTAATTTCTTCCATTACATGGTAAAATATCAGCTAATTCGAGACCTTACCATTCTCTGTTCAATGAAACGCACCTTTTCGAGGACTTTCACAGCCTGCTAGATGAAAATGTGGGCGCATAGTATGACGTCTATTTCATTTTCATTCACACCAGTGGGGTTCAATCACGTGCTCTTCATGTCCTCTCGTTGGCGAAAGCATGCATTCATGATTCGTAAATTATTCCTCTCTGCAAATCGTATTACTAATGGCCCCCTGCTTTACCTGGAGCCTGTGCTATAGCCGCCTAGTCCCTGGTCTCCAGCCTGCTTTTTTCCTACCTTGGCATTGATGTGACCCATCAGTAAAAAGCACGGCGTTTTTAGTTTTCTCATTGCCGATTGCACACCCTCATGGAGACTTTTGACAAGTTGGTGATCATGGCTAGATGCAGGCGCGTGCGCCTGCCCTACTTTGAGCTGGTACCTTCTATTATTCCCAAATTCAAGAGCTACTAACCTCTCGTTAATACTACAGAACTCCTATACGTTGCCAGATATATACTTATGCACAAGAAATACAACACCTAGTTCTCCTCTGTCCGCTAATGCACGATAGCACAGTACGTGCCCGCCCTCTAGTACTGTATACCCCTCATCATCCCTGCTAACCTCACTAAGCATCATGGCATCCCCTCTAATGTCCGCTAATCCCCTTTAATAGCATCTCCTTTAATTTTCCTCGAATAGGACTGCTAGGGTAGCCTCACTCCGTATCATTCAAGGGTTAAACACTGCCAGGTTCAGTTTCTAATTGCGGCCTGTCCGTAGCCACAGATTCTTAGGCACCCTCCGCTGCATTAGAGGTCTGACCGCCGCCTTGGTTAGTTTCTCCGCAGCCGCTGGGGGCTGAGGGCCGACGGTTACTTGCTTTGTTCATAAAAGATTGTGGCCAGGTACTACGCTATGGTGGCCAAATCGTGATGTGGTAGAGAGTGCGTGGTCTGTTCGAAACACCGAGATCAGGCCGCACACCAGGCCTGGTAACGCAATTCCGTCGCCTCTCGGAGTCTTTTTGTTAAACACGATGCACAATTTTGCGCCATGAGATTCCAACCCTGGTCCCCTTGCACTACAAACCGAGGATCTACCTCAAGGCCATCGTTGCCTCTGGGGAACATGCGCCCGTTGATGACCCATTACTGTGCAGAGCTGTAATATTCCGAAAACGAAAGTTTCGTGTTGATACCTCAAATTGGGTTGCAGACTGCATTCCTGTCGCTAACTGCGTCGGAGCTGTCCCTCCCAGCCGTACTCTTCATGGTACCGCGAATACAGATGAATTTGGAGGTCGTGCAGTTGGTCCCCACGACGGCTTGTGGTTGGCTTTGCTTCTGCTTTTCTAATCAATAATATTTAGGCGATAAAACATTCACTAATAATTTTCATTGATCAGCACCAAAGTTATAAAAGAAATCTCTGTGCTTGTTGGTTCCGGTGGCTGTTGGCTAATCTGATGTGAATATGTATTTGCAGACAAGGTAAATGAAATGAAAGGCTCGTTTAAAAACATATGAAGGAAGCCAACAGTCATGAAACAATGATGCACAGGGGAATATTTCTTTTTTTTTAATGTGTAGTACCATTGCATTCGTTTTAAAGAAAATGACGGCTGTGCAATCTGCTGCTCTCGTGGGTATTTATTCTTATTGGGCGTAAGCAAACTTTGAGAGTTTTGAACAGCGCCACCCTCTTCCAAAGCGGTGGACGTAGCACGTCCCTTATTACCGCGAGTGTGACGTGGAACGTCATCTAATGGCGAGGGCGGAAACTGTGCGAGAACCCTCTTGTGCTACCTATGGCATCAAGACTGCCAGAACCGAGACTCTCGTTAAGTTATTAGCAGACTAAGTTTAGGAAATGAGGGGCTCGTTCGATAGCCTTATGAAGGGAGCCCACAGTCACAGAAACCAAGGTGCATAGGGGAATGTTTATTTTTGTTTTCAATGTGTAATGCTAATTAGTTGGATAATAACACCTCGATTAATCTATCGCTTAAAGAAAATTACTTATAAAGCAGCTGAAAAAACAACCATGCCGCCGGTGGGATCCGAACCCATGACCTCCGAATATCGCGTCCGGTGCTCTACCAACTGAGCTACGGCGACGGCTTTGCAATCTGCTGCTCTCGTGGGTATTTATGTTTATTGGGTGTAAGCAAACTTTGAGAGTGTTCACCAGCGCCACCCTCGTCCATAGCAGCGGACGTAGCACGTCCTGTAATAACACGAGTGTGACGTGGAACGTCACCTAATGGCGAGGGACGCAAGACACACACGTCCTGGTTGTATTCTGTGAGCAAATTAAATATAGCAATACAGGTCTGTTCTTTAATATCAGGATCACAACAGAAATTATTTTCGCTACATTTTCTATACAACGATGGTCGTCCAAAGCTTGCTGGCAACTCAGTTGCCATATCCAGTGATGCTGCCCGCGGTAACAACAGTTCAAAGAAAACTCATCAGCTACTGTATAGATCGCGTTGAACGCGTTATCTGAAAAACGTAGCCTAATGCTAAACAGTTAGGCTGGTTGCACATGCATTCACAGTAGCACAATGAACAAAGATGAAGGGTGACCTTACAGACTCAGGATCAGCGCTAAAACGAGCGACAAATCCGTGTTATTGGGGAAGAGGACTTGAGAACTTCGGTTTCGTCGTTTTTCGCAGACAATCGTTGTACTTTTTACATTGTCAACAGAAAAACAAGCGGTCTCGATCCATATTGGATAGGATAGTTGCGGTTTACTATTTCCTGAGCATATTTTAGATTTGGGACGTTTACTTCAGCGATATCTCTTTTCCTGCTTCTGCTGCTAAGCTTCAAGGCGCCAACAACGCTTGCGCTTCGTTAAAGTGTCACATCACATGACTTGAGAAGACAATCACATGATGTCTAATGATAAGCACTGTAATCCTATCTGAAATGAGGCAAAGTCTTTCAGTCGCGGTCGACGTTAGAAACTTGCTGCGTCTGCACTAGCGGTCGACTTGGAAGCTGTCAAAACCGTAGCAGCTCGATCTGTAAAGTGCCAAGCCGCTTACTTCGTCAACAGACCTACAACCGAAATAAGTGTCAATGAACTGCTGCTCTCTGTGACTGCAACAACACTAGTAAATTCGGTTGCAAAACCATCACCTCTTCAACGGCGAACGGTCACCAAGGATGCCTTTCGTAGAGTTGTCGAGCCTGCGGCGGCTGCTCCGCGAGGTGAGGACAGAGGACCTGGGATGCCTCGATGACGCTATGCAGGGCTTGCTGCCACAGCTGAGAGAACTGCCGCCACGAGACGTACGAAGCACAATCTGCGAAGCTGTGGAAGCTGTCAGTCACAAGGGAGAAGCCCTGTGGTGCGTAGCCTTCATCCGCTGTTTGCTGTTGCCGCGGCAGTGCATCCCGAAGTGGCACTTTTACAACTTAGATGCGGTGGTGACATTGCAGCAGTGTATGGTGCTGTTGACGCATCTAGTAAATGCCATTAAACGCCTACAACGGAAGCGCGGCCCATGCTATCAGCGTGCGCGGAACTGCTGTGTACTCCTGCTTGATGACAGAAGTGCAGTGCCTCTCCGGAGAACAGAATGCGGTTTACGTGGTTTTTTGTTCCACCCGTCCCCGGATAGCTGTTCACTCAATGGGAAGCAGTATACAGTGGCAAGTGGATGCCTGCATTCGTGATCTGCTACGAGTCAAATGCGAGAGGCCTCAAGGAGTGCCCAACGAGAATCCAGCCAGCCTCACAGGCCACACCCACATGTGTCGGTCCATCGACACCGCAAGGATACTGCGAGCTGTGGCTTGTAGCTAATCCAGAGCCTACAAAGAATCCCTTCTGAGGTGGCCATGTAGAACAAAATTCTTGGAATGACAGCGCACGAGGCAAGTTTGTTCCTTCACTGGAATCTGTTTTCTTAACAAAACATTCTACATGTTTGAGATTCCATGGCTGTTGACAGAGCGTTAAGGCGATGCAGTTTGCTGAATATATTGTGGAAATTAACGAAAGTTGTCCGACTACTTACACCCTGTATCGAGCTTTCCTGTTATTAATTTCTTGCGATTTCGGGGGAATCTTCCCGTGCTCACTAGAGATTCCAACCTTAGTTTATTGGTTTGTGGCTAGGGTTTTCTTTAATTTTTTCCCAAGAGTGATATAACACCGCTGTAGGGTCCAAATTTACCTAAAGCTCGTTTTAATCATTTCTATTCAGAAGATTCGGCTCATTAGCTATATTTATTATTTAAATGGCATTATTCAGAGATATCTTGCAGTAAGAAGTACAATCATAGAATAAATTAAAATATCGTGGAGTAAGGGTCGGACCATGAGACAGAAACATAATCGAAATTCAGTTCTAAAACTTCGTTACCTTCTTTTAATAAAACTCCGCGTTGGATTAAAGGAACGAGCACTGAATGGTACCTTGACAGCACGTATAGCACTGTACACCGCTTAACCTGCTCAGCAGCCAAAACTTGACACTTTCATGCAGTTAATGAACGGTTTCGCGCTGACGGCTACTTCTTACGGGTCGAAAAGTTGGTGCTTTAATATAGATTGCAAAACCCTATTCAAACAATGACGGCCGTAAGCCAGTGTTCAGTCTGAAAAGACTGTGCCACGCAAGCTGATACGACTTGGTTACAAGCCTGACCGGCGCAATCTGCAACGGCCTTTCTGAGTTTTATGATCAACGCCTCAAAACGCGCAACTAAAGCGCTCAATGTTAAAAACACTGCTGTCTCATTCCGTTCCTGATTCCAGTGTGTTGTTAACAGTCCCCTGCAGCCTACCTCAACTGGCGTTGAATAATCTGCTAGTCGTGACAACTGTTTGAGGAGTACCGACCTTTTTCGTCAAGCAAGGAACATCAAAAAGCATTCCACGTGCTTTTATCGCAGTTCCTCACTTTAAACCTATAACTCCTCACCCTGCTTACATGAAACGCGAACACTGTACTAATGTATCTTCATTTCGTTTTTATTTTACTCTTGCACATTTTGCATCCCGCCAGCGCGTCTAGTTTTTCTGTAAGCGCGATGCTTTTTTCGCAACAAACTTCTCAAACAGCTTCAGTGACGAGTGTGGAACAGAAAGAGGGTATTTCAATTTGTAATTATGGTGCCAGGTATCAATACAAAAAGGCAGGCAAATAAAACTGTCCATAAACTGTGATCATTACCCGCTATTGTTTTTTTTTTTCGGTGATATTTTTACACCTGTTCGGGGAACCTCGAAATTGCTATTATTCTTGCTTCAGAATGATTTCTCCTTGTAGCCGCTGAAAATATGATGCACACTAGTCACAGGAATAAAGAGTTTTAAGTTCAGGATGAATAATGCGTAGCTCAAATCAAACCGGTAGGAAGGCCAAGCTTTCTCCAGAGCTTTTGCCCCAGACGCACAATTAAAACGAGAACCTTGAAGTAAAGGGCACGACTAACAGATGTCACGTTTTTAGAAAGACAGCCTTTGAGTGCATCTAGTTGGCCAGGTTATTTGCAATGTTACCAACATGAAATTTACAATTTCATGTTAGCTATAAAAGCTTATTGTCATACATTTTAAGAATCACGTGTTGAGTGAAGATTGAGCGATGTATACGAAGTGTTACTACGGCTATCCGATATTTACGTTGAATATATTCAAAGTAAATAAATAAAAACAGTGGGAATACTTTGTAATGCTTAATATAGTCAATATCTTCATTTCAACATGCTTAGCTTGGCGCATGATGGGCTTAGTTGCCTATGTGCCATAAAACCAAACACAACTTACCGATTCTAAGATAGACGCTCTGTAAAGAATACTACCCCTATTTTAAAGCTTTTAGTTACGTCAATTACTTCCAATTAGAATTAGAATCACTTAGTCAATCTCTGAGTCAATTAGAATCACTTCCCCATTCTTGTGATTTGTGAACCAAAGACCCCGGCAATTTTGCGAATATCCGGTTACGAGGCATTTTCATCACCCACGTGTAACAGAGCCAGCAAAGTCATCGTCTACATTCGACGTGAACGTACATGTGTGCAACATTCAGTTCCTCCGAACGAAGACAATCAGTACGTTTGCGTGACAGTGAAGAGCCGAGACCTGACGTTTACGCTACTGGCGGTGTACTTGGCGCCATCAAGTCGTTTCGACGCCAGAAGGTTGAGTGGTTTGATAGCAGCTACACCTGCTCCGTGGGTTATTATGGGTGACTTCAATGCTCATCACACCATGTGGGGAGGCGTTAGGATGGACGTTAGGAGAAGACAGCTTCTGTCCTTCGCCTCTGACGATGACCTCCAGTGCCTGAATGACGGAAGCCCGACCTATATGCGAGGGGTGACTTATAGCAGCTGCTTGGACTTGACTTTCGTTTCAAAGTGCCCTAACAACAGCGTCCGGTGGTTTTCGGATGTATAAACCCATGGCAGCGACCATATCCCAACCTATCTGATTATTACCGGCCATTCCACATTTTCCCCAGCCACGCGTAGGCAGCACAATTACTTATGGAGGCTGCTTGCGCAGAGGGCTTCTCTACCGGTCTTAAACAAAACATTAAGGAGGCCATGAAACACGCCAGCTGCCCCTTTAACCCTGTCGCTAACTACACCGATTTTGACTTCGAATTGCAGCGACTGCGATCACAACGGCGCAGGGCAGAGCGCAGATACCGACGCACAAAGTCGCGCCTAGACCTAAGAGATGCTGGGCGCATACAGAAGAAGATTCAGCGCAGAATTCAGGCACTGCAAACACAAGGGTGGAGGACATTTTGCCAAAAACTTGATGCACGGAAGGCTTTGTCACGCGTTTGGAGTGTAATTCAGGGTCTTCTCACGTACCCTCAACAGTGCTACCCGTTCCAATCCGTAGCGTTCCACCAAAGGCGCAGTGTGGTTGAGGTAGCCGAAGATTTCGGCACAAGAATAACAGGCCCTCCGAATCCAGGCGCAACGCTGCACTGCAACAATATTCCACCCTCACGGGATTCTCGGATGGATGCACTATTCTCCTTGGAAGAACTTGATGCTGCGCTGGCTTGTTGTAGAAGGTCATCATCACTAGGTCCCGATGGTGTGACGTACTCCGCACTTGCCAACCTTGGCCAAGAAGCTCGACGGGCCCTTTTGGACACTTATAACAGGTCATGGACTGCTGGCATAGTTCCTCATGATTGGAAGACCAGTTTTCTGGTTCTACTTCTTAAGCCGGGGAAATCACCGCTCGACCTTTCATCATACCGTCCAATTGCACTTGCCAGCTGCGTCGGCAAAGTCATGGAAAGAATGCTGCTCACACGCGTGGAATGGTACTTGGAGCGATATCAGATTTATTCAACCTTCATGTCTGGGTTCCGACGGGGCCGCTCTTCTATCGACCACGTGGTTGACCTTGTAACGTCGGTGCACCACAGCAAAAGTTTGAAAAGATTGACCGTGGCATTGTGTTTGGATATCAAGGGCGCGTACGACAACGTAACGCATCAGGCCATTTTGGACGCAATAGAAGCTGCTGAGATCGGAGGCCGCACGTTCAGCTGGATACGCAGCTATTTATCAGAGAGGTCGTTTTTTGTCCTTACTACGGACGGACCAACATCCTTAAACCGAAATTCGCGCGGAGTCCCTCAGGGTGGAGTGCTGAGCCCAGTTCTCTTAAACCTTGCTTTTATCGGCCTGGTCGACGTATTGCCACAATTTGCTCAGATATCGGTATATGCAGACGACATCTGTATTTCGGCATCAGGGGTGACCAGTCCTAAAGTTCGTGCAAGACTTCAAAAAGCGGCATCAATATTGACATCTTATCTTCGCTTGCAGGGCCTGAACATTTCGGCCGAAAAGTGTTCACTTGTGGCGTTCACACGCAAAATAATGTCACGTTACACCATTCGCATCAATGGCGAAGCCATTCCTTATGAGAGAAGCCACAGATTCGTTGGTGTTGTCATCGACAGAAACCTCTCGTGGAGTACACATATCTACATGAGAAAGAGACTAATTTCGATTGCCCACGTCCTCTCCTTCCTCGGGGGAAAGTCCTGGGGCGCATCAGTGCGCTCGATGCTACAACTGTACCGTTCCCTATTTCTGGGCTACATGCGGTACAGTTTTCCGATATTCAGTTTCATTAGAAAAACAAATATCAAGACTCTTCAAAGTGAGCAAGTGCAAGCTCTCCGTATCTGTCTTGGACTGCCTAAATGTGCATCAACAGCAGCAACTGTTCTTGTTGCCCGGGAACATCCTGTTACTACATACATTGCTGTTGACAGCATGAGATCACATATTCGGCACCTCACTCGAGTTCCCTGTCATCACCTCGCAACACTCCCAATAATTAGGCCACGTACTGCATTCGCCAAAGTCATTGAAGCCCATCGTGCATATCTTCCATCGGAGTTCACCCCTGCGTCAAGACCGTGCTCACCCTTATGGAGTCTTCATGAACCTCGGGTTCACCTCTATATTCCTGGCATTACACAGAAAGCTGGTGTATCACTGCCCGCTCTCAAACAACTGACATTGAATCACCTTCATTCTTACCACAGTCACCGCATACATATTTACACAGATGGATCAGTTCACTCGACCAGTTCTGCGGGGTCGGTGGTGATACCGGCCAGATCCATCTTCATGAAAGTGAAGATCACCTATCCAACATCTTCAACTGGTGCGGAACTCGCAGCCTTACGGGCTGAGGTAGAGTTCATCAGTCAAGATCCTCCACGTGACTGGACGGTTTTCACCGGCTCTAAAGCAGCCCTTCAAGCCCTGCAAGTTGCGCTGCGCCGCGGGTCCAAGGAGCAACTTGTTGCTGAGATCCGTCTACTGTACCACGGCACCGTTTCCACAGGTCATGACATTATTTTTCAATGGCTGCCAGGACACTGTGGTATTAACGGTAATCACCAGGCCGATGCGACTGTGCGTTCTGGTCACAACGACGGACTTGCAGTGAGGATCCCAATATCGAGACCTGACGCTGCGTGTGGGCTCTGCCCTTTGGCGCTGGAGCTCACACTTTCAGCGTGGAACACGGGATTGCAACCTCCGCCTTAAGGCACTGGACCCCGAACTGCCCACGTAACTTAGAACGTCGCGACGCAACACTGTTATGCCGTTTATGGATCGGTGTTGCATTTACCAATTACTATGCTTTCCGGATGGGGATGGCCGACAGCCCTGCCTGTAAGAGCTTTGGTTGTGAGGTGACCATCGCTCATTTTCTCTGTGAGTGCCCTGCATTTGCGAGTGCAAGACATACACTGTGTTGTGCCCTGGACCGCCTCGATCCTCGCCCAATAACAGAGCAAACGATCCTCGGTCCGTGGCCGCAGCAGTCGACTGCCCTCAAGGCATACAAGGCACTCTTTGCCTACTTGAGATCGACTGGATTGAGTGAGGAATTGTGACAGCGTTGTGCGTGTGTGTGTGTTATGCCTTTTTTTCCTTATCTCTTCCTCCTTTTATTCCCCTAAACCCTCTTCCCCAGTGCAGGGTGCCAACCGGAACACCTTTCTGGTTAACATCCCTGCCTTTCCCTCCTCCTCTTTATCTATCTATCTGTCTATTTTAAGGCTGTTAATAATAATCCAACTCTGAAGCTGTGGCAACATACGATCGGCTCTTATATCAATTTCATTACGTATTCTAGCTGTACGCGGGTCCAATCCCGGCCTCGGTGGTACCATTTCGATCAAGGCGAAATGCTGTAGGGCCATGTGATGTGCGATGACAGTGCACGTTAAAGAATCTTACGTAGACGAAACTATTCGAAGCCCATCATTATGGCCTTCCTCATAGCCCGAGTCGCTTTGAGACACTAAACAACATAAATAAATCATTATAGCCGTAAAAAAGAGCTTAGCATCGTCATAATATGCAACAACGGCATTCAGGTACGAAGTGTTGATTATCATCTTGAAAAAAAGGCCCTAATGCACTACATTATTTCACCCGGTATAAAGTGATTGTACACAGTAATATGAATCATTGTCTTCGAAAACTGTGTCTGACTTGCTAGTGTATCCTTAATATATGGAGGGCAACACCAGGCATTCTGTAGCACCCCAACGTTTGTAAAAATGGCATTACCTAATATGTCGAATGCCTTAGAGAAATCTATACAGACAGCTAGTGCCAACACTTTATTTCTATATTATCCGGCTTTTGGAGAGCAGTGCTGCCTCCCGGAATCTTTTCTTTCAAAATCAGTGTTGGCAGTCTGTCAGAAGATTAAAACATTCTATAAGGAAAGTTTATTTGGAGTGAAGCATTTTCTACACGGCGTTTGAAAAAATAAATATCTATAGAGGTCTTAAAAACGTGCTTATCTCGGTCTTCAAATATCAACAAAACTTTGGCAATCTAAATGAGGCTAGGAAAAACATCTTCCCCATTCCTGTTTTTCCTGTAAGCAAACATTGATATTATTTCGGTTTCATGCGTTGGTGCTGAAAAAACGAGTGATCATGCTTTTTGACGAAGGTAACAAGATCTTGTTCACTGACTAGAAATCGTGTTTGCAACGGTTTAATGTATTGGCTACTGATGTACAAATGACCCGTTTACCTCTGAGGGTAATTTCCTTTATTTCATCTATCTTTCTAGAAGAAGCAAACGTTTTTTTTTTATTTATGAGCCACTTGAGTTAAGTCTGGATGAATTTTTCTCCTGTTCGGATCGGGACTAAACCTTGGCCAATAGCCCGCCGCGAGTATTTCCGTCGCTTTAGAGATAACAACAACAATAGTTTTTTTATTTCCACAGCACATCTCTATCGCTCCTCAGAGCGTACACAAAACGTTCCTTTAGTACTGTTGCTTCGGTTTCTTGACTGTTGCTTCGCTTTCTGGAGGGAAGCATTCAGTTTATGTCTGGATACCTTGAAATGCTTCAATTCTCTCATGTTCTTTGATTTTGTGAATTATTTGTAGATATAGTTTTTAATCTTAGTCTTTTTCAGTAATTCATTTAAACTCATGGTGTTCTTGCCCTTCTGCTTGTCCTAATGAAGTCAAATGGCGAGTGATCGTTATACATTTGACATACGACCACGACAGAGATCCCGTAGGCTGCATCAGGTGAACCACTTTTGTAGACCCATAGCCATTCAGTCTACCCGATAGATTGTTTAAATGCCTCAAGCTGTTGCGACCCAGTCGCACGCCTACGTAATTTATTGTGCTTACCTGTGTAAGATGTGAACACTTTTCTGCTGAGGAGAGCCGCAGCGGTGGCTCATTGGTTATGGCACTCGGCTGCTGATCAAAAAGCCGCGGGTTGGATACCGGCTGCGGGGGTCGAATTTCGATCTGGGCGAACTTCTAAAGACCCGTGTACTCTGCGATCTCAGTGTAGGTTTAAGAACCACAGGTGGTCAAAATATCCAGAGCCCTTCACTACGGCGTCTCTCACAGCCTGGGTGGATTTTGGGCGTTAAACCCCATTAAACCATAAGCCTTTTCTGGTAAAAAATCTGCTAAGTGCTCACTGATATCTCATGTGATCGCTATTGAAAAAGATATACGCTCTGGTAAACAATTATAGATGAAGTACTCTAATAATGTGGAACACATGTCCGTTACCTTGATGGGGCCATCTGCAATGTATTCAAAACCATCAGATTCGATCACTGAAAAGAGTTCTTTACGGACATTCGAGGCGTCAAACAAGTATAAGTTGAAGTCGCCTCCCAGGAAAAGCACGCAGTTATCACTGGCACAGCTGAAAACTTACTCGAGTGCGCAAAGATAGAAACCAACTTTTCCTGACAGAAAGGCGGTGGGGAGATATATCAGTGCAAATATGAGGGATTCATGCTGCACACAAAGCGTTTGAAAGGATTCCTTTAGTTCAGTTAATTCTCGAATTACACAACAGCCAGACAAATGCCGACAGCATGAAAACAGCTCCCGGTTTTTTTAACGTTAGATGGATAAAAAATATCGACAAAGCGGCAAACAAATGCATCTGAGTCATGAGCGCATTATGTCTCAGTAAACGTTGCCACATTAAAGGAGAACTTGTTCTTTTTCTTGGCTATTTAACACTCGCTGCAATCTTTCACACGACCTCTACTAGAAGTTGAAGATGATTATAATTCCGCAGACCTCTCCACAAATATATGATTACAATGCCTTCGTTATTGTTTTACCGTAAGCTACCGGCTTTCTGTGTCTGGAGAGAGCACAAAGGAGGCCCAAAGATAGCATTGAATGTATGTGCACAGACGCTAAAACGACGGACTATAAGATTAATTCTACCAGCCGGAAAGTTGCAAATGGATTTGCTGAAGCTCTAAGATAAGAAGGAACAAATGATGTGTGTTTGCATCTGAGAAATAATGCATTTTTGCGAATTTCCCAGTTTTTGTATATTTGACAACTGTTCTATCTTTCTTTAATTGTAGTGGACGCTGAACTGGTCGGCGCCTCACCGCAGGGACTCTACTTCTGCTACAGTTGTTTCGTGGACTGCCACACACTTGAGCGCTTCAAATGGCTCTGTCAACAGGAACATGCTGCCGAAAGCTGAAAAGCTCAGCTGAAGCACTTCTCGGTAAGACATAATTTATGGTTCCTAAAACTTGTCCCCAGTATAATTTCTTCCCCTGCTTGACAAAAGCATGTCTTATATGATTCAAATTACTGCTTGAAGTTATTAGTTACTACCACATTATCATCAAAAACTCTTGAGAACGCATTGGTAACACTAATGAAAACTTAATGTAATTATGTGCGGTACAGTGACTCTAACCGATCATGATTGTGACTTGTGGCTGTTCTCTATATAGCGGGCGGAGAAGGTGTCGCATTACAGCCAGTTTGACGTGTGGGAATCGCGCCGGCGCCAATTATTGTCGTTGATGGGTACCCTCGCCGCTTTGTTAGTTCCTGCGGTCCCTGGACGCCAGCGCCAATGTGACATGTGAAACTCAGTTTAATTGCTTGTGCGCATATGTTTTAATGGGCGACAACGTTTGGTGACGCTTATTAGTCGTCATAATTACCTAGATATTGTTGCACGCCCTGCAGCTCACTCTGCCGAGGAGGTTATCGTCCTCAACACAAGCTTCTGCCCGGTCGAGGGTTGGCGCGCGCAGCTGTCAGCCCAAGGCACAGGGGCTCCATAACTTTTCTCTTTCCAGTGGCACTACGTATGGCGGAATGACGTCGTGACCCTGTGGAACACTGAGGAATTGTGCAGTGACGTCGTCACTTGAACTTTGTGATCGTTTTGGGATGTTGAATTGCCCGGGAAAGGTCATATTTTGAAGTCACATAGTCACCGACCAATGAGAATTAAGTTTTAGTACTGCCTAGGGTTGCCGCCGAACGTTATTTCTTTCTTACACACCCGTGCCTAAAGCCCAGCGTTCACGCTAATGTTGTCGCGATGGAACTTCCTAACGTCACTGGCGCCCCAGACTTTTTACCACCCCCAGCAACGCCTTTCTTTTTATGGAATCTGCACCTTTACCTTAAGAGGCCTTTGTTTGTATTCCCTCTATATTACAGGCTCTTCATAAGCCCCCTTGTTTGTTCTAAAGGGGATAATATAAAACTCCGCTTGTTCTTTGACACACCCTTCTCACTTCGGGTCTGTTTACTTTGCGTCTGTGATCTCTCCATAGCTCTGTGCGCTGTCATCAACTTAAATTAAAGGGATTTCGTTCACCTCGAAGTTTTGGCCTTACGTTCGTATGCGGAATATGAAAATGTGGACTTAAAGAACTTCCATGACTGCTTGTAACGCGCTCAATTTTTTTGTTTTGCTTGGCCGAAGAGAACAGCGTGCGCCTTCAGCGTGCTGTGCTTCTGCGCGTTAACTTTGCAGAAGGTGCTTCGCCAGCATAAGCGTGTTTTCATTATTTAGCACAGAGGTGACCGTGGGATCCCATCCTTTCTGCGCGCTAACTTTGCAGAAAGTGCTTCGCCAGCATAATCGTGTTTTGTCTATGTGGCACAGAGGTGACCGTGGGAACCCACCCCTTCTGCGCGCTAAATTTGCAGAAGGTGCTTCGCCAGAATAATCGTGTTTTGTCTATGTGGCACAGAGGTGACCGTGGGAACCCACCTCTTCTGCGCGCTAGCTTTTCAGAAAGTTATTTGCCAGCGTAAGCGTGTTTTGTTTAAGTGGCACAGAGGTGTCCCTGGGAGCCAACCGCTTCTTCAGCGCGCGGTAGATTGGCGGTGACTTCGGGGTTATCTTTTTCATTACCTTCACCAGCATTATGTCTACCATGGTCGTGGCTTCCCTGCCGTAGTACAGCACATAAATACGTCATCGTGGAGGTCCTAGGCGAAGACGACGTATGGAAGGCTGACGTCACAAGTCTTGTGTTCGGCGTCGACCTGAATGTCAACCATGCCAGCTTTGGCGTTGTTCAAGTGCTCCGTATCACCGCTGGTTCGTTGATGGCATGCCCACATCCTCTAGTGGCTTAAATCAATTTAGCGCAGGCTGAGTTGCTTCAATTCCGCCGTGAACGCTCTTCCTCGATCTGACCGTAATGAGTCCTTTTAATGGCGCCGTGTTTTAGCAGGATGCATTCCGCAAAAAAATTAGAGAATTCTGCTAATATATAGTTTGGCAGGTCTCTTGCGTAGGAGTGTCGCGCCAGGTAGTCACTCGCTACGTTGATCCAGGTGTCTCCGGGGGCAGACTTCAGGAAATGACAAAACAGGCCCATGCCAGTCTGCTGAAATGGCCTTGGTGGTGGTTCAATAGCGTTCAAAGATCCTGTTCGTTAGATCGGAGGTGTTTTTTTTAAGCTGGCAATATCTGCAAGCTTTCAAATAACAGGACATCAGCAGATAGTAAAACTTGTCTTGAATGTAACGGAGCCTCCAAGAAACCCCGATGCCCAGCTGTCGGCTTGTCATATGAGGTCTTTAGAGCTTCGCGAGTACTTACAGGTAAAACCAGAATTTAAGCTGTTTAGTTCGCTGCAATGTTCATCTTGAGGACATTGTTTTGTAGCGAAAACTGAGGCATTGTGACATATATTAAGGAGCCTAAACTAAATTTTAAAGGAAAGGGGTGTGACGAAGATGACGACGATTAACCGAAGAATAAAGAGGAAGGTGAGGTGGAAAGAGGTGATTGGTGGACAAGCATGGTGTGAGGTGGAGAGAGATGATTGGCGGAGAAGAGAAGAAGACGACGACAAGGCTTACGTGGGCTAACACCAGGGCTATAAAAGGGCGTGTGAGAGCGAGGCACGGGGGGCGAACAGCAGAGAAGCGGAGGCTCCGGCGGGTCAGGGACACATCGGCTGGAAGAGAGCGACGCCGGCTACTGCCCCGGAGAGCTCGCGTTCTACGGCATCGCATCGTGGACCTCCTGCTGTGCCTGAGCCCGTTCCGGGGAGTCAACCGAGAACGCTACCACCTGCTTCGGCCAGGGGTGTCTCCAGCGCTGTTGCCACCTATCCGGGTGGTGACCCCAACGCCAACACCGGCATCACCTCCACGGGGCGCTTGGACCTGGAGCTTATACTATGCAGCCAGCGACGCCGCCAGCGACGCCAGCCAAATCACGCCGACCGCCGCGTCAACACCGGCTACGGGATCCATACAACGCCGCATCCGCACCGAACCAACCGTTAGCACGAACGCCGACCGGCAATAGTAGAACGCTAGTAGTAGTTGCTAATAGCAGTGTGCCCGGGTCGTGTGTATTTATAGTCTTTGCGTTTTGTGTTAATTTTGTTAGTTTTGTGTTCTAGTTTGTGTGTCACGTAGAGTGTATTAAATGTGCGTTTGTGTGTGTACACCTGTAGCCTAGTCCATTCTTTTGGTCCGCGTGTTCTCCGGGGAGATCCGTGACAAAGATAAGTGGAGAGCCTGTGCCAGCATTCACTTCCTTGTTTCTTTTTTGCTTTGTCTCGAATTTTTCCGATCTGTCGAGGGCAGAAAGCATGGATTTGGCAAAAACGTTAGAGCTGGCGCTCAAGCTAGGGTGAAGCAAGGAAGAGGCGATGGACTCTGTGACGAGGAGAAAGTAGAGGCGAAAAGACAGAGATAGGAAAGGGCGCAAGCGAACCAGAAGAGCGCGAGGCGAAAACAGCTCGCGAGGCAGAAGAGCAAAAAGACAAAAGATCTCGCGAGGCAGAAGAGCGAGAAGCTAGAAGAGCTCGCGAGGCAGAACAGGAGAAAAGAAGGATAGAACGGGAGAAAGATTCTTTTGTAGAAACAGGCGCATGTCGCGGGAGGATATGAGGAGATCACGGACAGTGACCTGCGTTGCTTAGCGGGTACAGAATCTCCTAGACCAGCCATAGTTTGTCCAAGGAAGCTGATGGCTCCTTTCGATGACAAAAGAGATGATCTGGACACATATCTGCAACGATTCGAGCGGATAGCTTCGGGGCAAGGCTGGGAGGGCAATGAATGGGCCACGGCATTGAGCATGTGTTTAGTCGGGGAGGCACTGAATGTGTTTGGAAGGATGCCTGCTGCTGATTCTATGGACTACGAGAAAGTCAACAAGGCGCTCATCCAAAGATTCAGGCTTACGGCAGAAGGCTTTCGTGAGAGATTTCGCACCGCGAAACCTGAGGATTCGGAAACCGCTAAGCAGTTTGCCTGCATGCTGACCAACTATTTTGATAGGTGGCTTGATATGTCAAACACAGAAAAGAGTTTTGAAGGGGTGCGTGACATTCTGGTCACAGAGCAATTTTTAACGTGTTGCAGCTCAAAGTTAGCGCCATTTCTGAAAGAAAAAAAGTTGTGTTCATTGGAAGAGTTCGCTGACGCTGCAGACCAATTCCTCGAGCCTCAGGGGCTAAGAAATTTGAGTAAGGTAAGGGAGGAAACCTAAGAGATCCTAGAGACAGATGTGGCAAAACCAAGAGCATATGGCGGTGCATCTAAGGCGCCAGTAAGGTGTTTTCTCTACGGCAAGGTGGGACACCGTGCAGCTGACTGTCGGACTAGTAGGGCTGCCCAAAAAACACAGGTTGTGTGTCAAGGTTGTAAGAGGAGGGGTCGTACACTGGATGAGTGCCAATACAGAACGCAGGACCGAGCTGCTTGCGCTGTCGACTCTAGGGTAAAACTTGTCACTCCACCCGAAGTTCCACAGCTGAAAGGAGAGCAAACGCCGCTGGAAAATCAGGCAGTGAGTGGAACACCCAAGTCGAAAGCTGCAATGCCGGTGCTGGTTGGGCAAATAGGGGACCGTCCTATATTGGTGCTTAGAGACAGCAGAGCCAACACAGTCTTGGTTCGGAGAAGACTGGTGAAGGACGAGGATCTTACAGGGGAATCATCGGCCGTCGCTCTTGTAAACAGGACAGTAAGGTGCCTTCCTGAAGCAAATATTCTAGTGTCCACGCCATATTGGCAAAATGCGTAGTGGCAAAATGCGTAGACCAACCCATCTACTATCTCATCTTGGGGAACATTACGAGTGCAAGAAGTGTCGAAGACCCCGATCACGAGTGGAGGATGCTCGACGTTGAAGTACATCCAAAGGAGGAAAGGCCCGCGACAGCTCCGACGGGTGCAGTCAGTCTCTCGTCGGCAATAGAGACAAGAGCTCAAGCGACAGTCCGAGCAACGTAGCGTCCGCTCTCTACTCCTGTTACGATGTGCCTGAGCGGAACACCGGGCGAAACTGCAATTAGGCAAAAATAAGACCCTAGCCTGAATACCTGCTTCGAAAGAGTCGGGGAAAGAGTGAAAAGAAATGAGTCGTACGTCATTCGAATATCAATTGGTAAATGGTATTCTGCACAGGGAATGCATATTTAGTTTAGGAAGGCGGATCCAACAGCTCGGGTTACCGAGAGATATGCGATAGACCGTGCTGAGGTTAGGACATGACGCGATTATGGCCGGACACCAGGGTGTTCAAAAAACGGTGTCTAGGATCACCGAGGAGTTCTTTTGGCCGGGTGTTCAGAGTGACGTTAAGCGCTTTGTTCGCTCATTTTACGTGTGCCAGCGCACAGTTATGAAGGGAAGAGTTGGTCCCGTACCTCTGGGCAAGATGCCAGCCATCGACCTAACGTTTCAGCGAGTGGCGATTGACATTGTGGGGCCAATCTCTTCAGTATCCGCCAAAGGCAATAGATATGCGCTTACTCTGGTTGACGTGGCCACTCGTTATCCTGACGCTATTCCACTGAGAACTATTGACAGTATCCAAGTGACGGAGGGTCTTGCGGAAATGTTTTCGCGTTATGGGTTCCCGAGGGAAGTTTTGTGTTACTGGGGCTCGAACTTCACATCGGAGCTAATGAAGGAGATTAACCGCCTTTTGTTAGTAAGACAGTTACTGACAACACCTTACCATCCCATGTGTAAATGGCTTGTAGAGCGGTTCAAGGGCACCCTCAAAAAAATTATCAAGCAAATGTGCCAGGAGAGACCTACTGAATGGGATATATATCTCCCAGCTCTTTTGTTCGCTCACCGCGAAGGACCGCAAACGAGACTTGGTTTCTCGCCCTTCGAAATGTTTTATGGGAGAACCGTTAGAGGTCCACTTACAATACTCAAGGAGCTGTGGGCTAATAAGGAGATTGCATCAGATCTCAAGACAACATACACATACGTTCTTGAGTTGCGGGACAAGTTGGAAGAAACATACAGGCTTGCCCATGAAGGCCTGGAAAGGGCGCGCGAACGCTATAAGGGCTACTATGACAAGAGAGCCACTCACAGGAATGTGAATCCGTGGGAGAAGGTTCTCATCCTGCTACCCACGGATCATAATTTACTGATGCAGTGGAAGGGCCCTTATCTTGTGACGCAGACGAAAAAGACATGGATTATGAGTTATTGATAAATAACACCAAGAAGGTTTTCCATGCAAACATGTTGAAAAAGTACGAAGAAAGAGTTCCCATTCAGTGCGCCCCAAGGTAGTATGCTCGGTAGTAGCCGACGAGACAGATGATGTTGCCGAGATGCCCACATGCAGTGGGAATAAAACGGTAGGTTGGGATAAAGTGCTAATAAACCCCAATTTGAATGAAGCCAGAAGCTCACAGATAAAGGCCCTACTCCAAAGCAAATAGGATATGTTTTCAGATGTGCCGGGCAAGACGGATGTATTTTGTTGCAGACTAGATCTTTCTACAGATAGACCAATCAGCGTGAAGCAATACCCACAACCTCTAGCAGTTCAAGAATCAGTAGAAAAAGAGGTGCGGGATATGTTTGAGCTTGGTGTGATTGAGAGGTCGTGATCAGCATACAATGCGCCACTCGTGGTTGCCAAAAAACCCGATGGTACTAACCGACTGTGTGTAGATTTTCGTCGGCTAAATGTCATCATAGTACCCGATGCTGAACCCATGCCAAGAGCGGACGTGGTGTTCGTTAAGGTGGCTCACAAAAGGTTTTATTCTAAATTTCACTTAGCTAAAGGGTATTGGCAAATACCAATGGAATATGCTTCTAAAGAGAAGACTGCCTTTTCGTGCTCGGCGGGTTTATTCCAGTTTAAGTTCATGCCTTAAGTATTGAAGACAGCGTCTGCAATATTCGCAAAGCTGATGAGGAAGATTTTGGATAGGCTCCAAAATGTAGAACACTATATTGATGGCATCCTTGTGGCAACAGATACATGGGGAGAGCATGGAATTAGGCTGGAAAAACTATTTAATAGAATTTAGCAATCCAGGCTGACCATAAAACCGGCAAAGTGTGAGGTGGGCTTTGAAGCCATTTCTTTTCTCGGACACAAGCTGCGGATGTGCCGTATCGCGACGAAAGACGACATCTTGAACAAAATACAACAGGCCCAGACACCGACCACCAAGAAAGAGGTACAGTCGTTTCTGGGTCTAACGGGATACTAGAGGGACTTTATTCCCGATTATGCCCACGTAGCCGACCCGCTTGTCGAACTCACTAAGAAGGGGGCAAGCAATAAGCTGCATTCGACTGCTGAATATGAAAATGCATTCGTGATGCTAAAAGGACATATGGAAATACCGCCCATTCTGCTTGCACCGAATATAGATAAAGAGTTTGTGCTTCGCACGGATGCATCAGACCGAGGTTTAGGAGCCGTACTCTTGCAAGACGATAATCGCGTGCTACATCAGGTGTTTTTTGCAAGCAAGAGATTAACGGCTAGGGAACGCAACTACTCCACTGTTGAAAAGGAATATTTGGCGGTGGTGTGAGCGGTAAAGAAATTCCACATTTATCTTTATGGGAGACATTTCAGGATTCAAACAGATCATCAACCGCTTGAATACTTAACCAAGGCCATAATGAACAATAGTAAAGTTTCAGGTGGAATATATTGAAGGCAGAGTTAACGTTGGAGCGAATTTCATGAGTAGAAGCGACTTAACAGCTCTAAGTATCTCTGGCATGTATCTTGTTGTTGGTGTTGTGGTAATGTGTCTCTGGGATTTATCTTGTTGTTGTTGCTGTTGTTGGTGTTATGTGATTATAGAAAGAAGTGTGCTGTGGACACGAACACGTTTATTAAGGACTCTGTGCGGACAGCGGCAGTGTGTTAGTGTTCTGAAAACGCAATTTGGTGTGCTGTCCTAGTGGTGTGCGTTTAGTGTGTGCTGGACCTCTGCGGTGTCTTGTGTGCTGGGTCCAGAATCGCCACAAAAGATAGTCAGTTGGCTGGATGGCTTGAAGATAAGTATGACGTGAGCAGTTTTTCATGGAAAAACACATGAGAGAGGGGACCGTTCTCACATATCTTAATGAGCCTAAACTAAATTTTAAAGGAAAGAGGTGCGAAGAAGACGACGTCGATTAATCGAAGAATAAAGAAGAGGAAGAAGCATTCGATGAGGTGGAGAGAGAAGACGATGACAAGGCTTACGTGGACTAACACCGAGGCTATAAAAGGGCGTGTGAGAGCGAGGCACGGGGGGAACAGCAGAGAAGCGGAGGCTCCGGCGGGTCAGGAACACATCGGCTGGAAGAGAGTGCGCCGGCTACTGCTCCGGTGAGCTCGCGTTCTACGGCATCGCATCTTGGACTTCCTGCCGTGCCTGATCCCGTTCCGGGGAGTGAACCGAGGACGCTACCACCTGCTACGGCCAGGGGTGTCTCCAGCGCTGTTGCCACCTACCCAAGTGGTGCCCCCAACGCCAACAACACCGGCATCACCTACACGGGAGCTTGGACCTGGAAATTATACGACGCAGCCAGCGACGCCGCCAGCGACTCCAGCCCAAGCACGCCGAACACCGCCTAGATGCCGGCTACTGGATCCATACAACGCCGCATCCGCACCGAACCAACCGTGAGCACGAATGCCGACCGCTAATAGTAGAACGCTAGTAGTAGACGCTGGTAGCAGTGTGCCCGGGTCGTGTATATTTATAGTCTTTGTGCTTTGTGTTAGTTTTGTTAGTTTTGTGTTCTAGTGTGTGTGTCACGTAGAGTGTATTAAATGTGCGTTTGTGTCGGTACACCTGTCGCCTAGTCCATTCTTTCGGTCCGAGTGTTCTCCGGGGAGATCCGTGACAAGCAATTCCCGCTTAAACGAGGCTGAGAGTAAAGAAGCCCTGCTCTCCGTGTACCCGAGGCGTTGGAAGTCGCTGTCCAAGGAATGTTTGCGTGCAAAAGTTATGGAGCTCATAGGAAGGGTCATAATCATCGTCCTGCGGTGGTGCACTTAAAGGCAGTCTCTCTGACCTTGACAGGCAGTCAAGGTCAGAGGGCTTTCCCCGGGGTTTGTAAGCGACTGTGACGTGAAACTTGGAGTCGTTAGCCCCATCGTAAGCTCCATGAGGCGGCCAGACGGGTGAAAATTGGCAAGCCAGCACAGCGCGCGACGGTTCGTCAGCACTTTGAAAGGCTTGCCGTACAATTACGAACGCCATTTCGGCGTGCCCACGCTATCGCAATGCATTTTATTTCCTTCACTGCATAGTCGGCTGCTGATTTTTATAAAGGGCGGCCGGCTCAAGCTTTTACTCGTTCACGGAACTGCAGCCTCAGGACAAGAAAAGCGCCTTGATCCACATTGCTTGCGCAACTGTACGAATTTTGGTTTCGGCATTTTAGTCGAAGTGTCCAAGGGCAGGCGGCGACCGTTAGCAACGCATAACTTCGTGGAATGCTTCACGTTGCGGAGCGTCCCGCTTGAATGCACGTGCGTATTCGTACCATGAGTCAACGGTGTAGCATTTCGCAAGAAGCTCATTGCAAATAATTGGGTATAGGCCCGAGGCCGAGGAATCTACACACAACCTTCTCGTCAGTCGACTGCAGAAACTTTGTGAACCAGTGGCTTTTAAAGAGTCTATTTGTACTCCCTCGTTGCTTAGGTTGTGGCCTAGAAACCGCAAGTGCTCGTCAGCGAAATGGCACTTCTGTGGCTACAGGTCGTTTATGAGATTTAAAAGTTCCAAAGAGACCCAGGAAACGAGGAAAGCCTTATTGGAGGGCTCGGAAACTTCGAACACCTGGGGTTCGCTAACGTACACTGACATCCCAGTGTACACGGACCCCTAGCGTTTTGCATCCATCAAAATGCGACCGCCGCGGTCTGGGATGGAACCCGCGTCCTTCGGGCCAGCAGCCCAGCACGATGCCCACTGCGCCACCGCGCCTACTTAATATCATCTGAGATGACTTCATTTCCCATAGCATTGCCCGAAGTCCTCTATATAATAGTCAAAGGTCAAAGAGAACAGGTCGACATCATCTTAGAGACGTTCTGAAAGTTCATTTAGTCATTTTTTAAAGAGAAAATGGCACACCATGTGAAACAATGAACCAACAAGAATGCACACACGTTGCTCGCTCAAAGATAGAGGGAGGCTCAGCGGTGGAGGAATTACGCATGCTACACCGAAGAAGCGTGTAGCAGCAAACCGACGTGCCCGAGGTTATTCGAGTACATATCACGATGGTAGCGGTGTCGCCAATTGAAAGCGTGGTTGCGAATGGAAGTGCGTGCTGTTATCCGGGATGGATGCGTACGGGCGACCAGTGTGTCCGCCATCCATGAACGCCAACAGATTTTGCATGGTGAAGAGGACATGTCTGCTCAAATGGTTCGCCGCTGGTGTTGCATGATCAATGAAGGAAGCCAGAGTTTAGAGTTTGAAGGTCCAAGTGGGCGTCCCTCCACATCCACGAATGAAAACAATGTGGCTAGAATATACGACATTGTGTTAGCATACAGGCACATAATGGTGTCACACGTGGGGTGCACACTGGGTATTGGTCGTACTGAGACCAATCACATGCTGCATGATGTGTTGCGTTACCGAAAAGTGGCTGGAAGACAGATGATGAAAAAATTTACTCCACATCACAGTACTGCAATAATTGGAATCAGTCTCAATCACTTGATTCGGTACGAGCGAAAGAGAAATAAGGTCCTATTCAGTATCATCAAAGGCGATGAGACATGGGTACACTACTTCTACCTAGAAACAAAGACCGCCTCAATCACGTGGATGCAAACCAGTTCACCAGTGAGCAAAATATTTCAGTCTAACCCTCTACAGGATCGGTTATAGCCGCATTGTTCCAGGACAAGAAATATGTGATTCTTGATTTCTGCCATGAAAAAAAAATCAATGCGTCACGCTACTGCGACACTCTTAACAAACTCAGGTAGTCATTCGGCGAAGACCAGGGCTTATGAGTGAATGTGTTGTTTTCTTGAACGAACACGCAAAACAACACACAGCAAGTCTTACACAATGTCAGATTAGTCGCTTCGGGTATGAGAGATTGGATCGCTCGGCCCACAGCGGTGATCTTGTCCCACTGGGCGTTCACCTGCTCCTGCTTTGAAAGCCGCACTCTCGGGACGGCACTAACAAAACGATGCTGACGAGGAGCAGGCTGAGCGAGAATTTATTGCATCATATGGCACCAAGCTTTTAAGACCATTTTATTCAAAGTAATTACACACTATGACAAATATCTCAATGAAAGTGGTGACTATGTCGAAAAATAATGCAATGTGTAAAGTTCATGATGCCGTGGTGCATTTTTGTGAATAAAGTTTCCATGCAAAAATATCAATCCAACTCACTTTCGTAAAGCCCGGTAAAACAGACAAATCTAACAATTTAGGCTTCTCAGTATTGTGTCGTTTAGACGCCGGAAACTTTCTTGCCAGAATAGTCCAAAATGGCATCGTCTAGAGCTCATGGAGGTCGTAGGGGGTGATGAAGGCGGCCTTCTCACAGTACCTCTCATCGACTTCTGTTTGCCAAAGCCCAAATGGTTTACCAAATGGGTCTATGAGCCAGAATTACATGGCGCCACAGGGGGCTCTAGAATAGGATCTATGAGCGGTAGGGGGTAGCCGTCTACCTTGGTTGCGTTCTGTAATCAGCATTGATCGATGAAAAACCACAGATTATCATCATTTTATCGCCAAAACATAAAGTTAGGTGGAATTCTAAAAGGAAGCAGTTTAATGGCTGCGACCTAATTCATCCAGGGATTAATTCCAGTAATAAATAGGTCGTGGAAAAACTATGTGAAATTATCAGTGCGAGGAAAATAAAGAAGGGGTTTACAGAACAGAGCCAAACTGAGGAAGAAACGAAGCGTTCTGTTCTCTCACTTCGTTTTTTTATGTGTTTGTATGCCTGCGCTGTAAATACCTTTCAGTATGAACCGACTAGCCTGCAAAACCTTCCAGCAAAATAATGCTTAACGTTGACGTTATTGTGACTCCTAGTCGATCGGGGATTATCTGGAGGAATATCAACGTGGTGTGAGGCACGATAAGAAAAATTCATAATGCAATGCAGAAACTTCTTTTGCTTGATATGACGGCGCACGTATAAAGTGGTTAGATTCACTGAAGTCATGGCGCAAGAGGGTGAGAAATGTCGATCATAGCGATTGATATATGAACCTGATTAATTGTGGTTGTATGTTCCCAATGAGCTTGATGTCGCAATGGTTACAAGGGTTCCATACAGGGGATGCATAAACTAGTATGAGACGAATTAAAGATATATAAATTAATAATTTGTTCTTTTTTGGAGCATTTGTAAAATTGCGCTTTAAATACCCTAGATTACTCAATGCAAAAGAAATATAATATTTGAATAACGACATGTTTGCGATAAACAGGACGCAAAGATACAGTTCAAAACCCTATGCAAGAATGAAACATTGGAAGTGTAATTGAACAGTGAGAGAGATATACTATGAGAAAATTAATTTTCCTTTACAATAGGGCAGAAACTGGCAAATGAGGCATTTAGTTGCGGATGATTTTCTAGTGTTTTAATCTTGTCATATAATACACAGTCACCTGCATAAAGGTGTATGTGTGACGTGACATGCTCAGGTAAGTCATTAATATATAATACGAATATTAAAGGGCCCAGTACCGACCCCTTGAGGTACACCAAATGACGTCAACACAATGAGAGTTAGTTGTGTTATAAGATACGAACTCTTATTGTTCAAGATCAGGATAAGCCTTACTAAGAGATTGGAATGTAGTACAGTATCAAAAGCCTTTGAAAAGTCTATCAATATAGTGTACACCTGGGTGCCGATACCAAGTGCACAGGAAATGTCGTTTTAAAATACGAATATGGTTAAGGTGCTGAAGCCTATTCTAAAACCGTGCTGAAAGTTCGAACGCATGTATTTAGATGCTAGAAATTTCATTTTATGTTATTGAATGATGTGCTCCAGCATCGTACATGAGTATGACGTATATGATATTAGAGTTGTCATTAGATAATATTTCTTTTTTGACAAATTTCAATAATAGAAGTAATTTGGCCAGCTTCCATAAGGTTGGCGTCGTGCCAGTGTTGAGGCACTTTTGAAAGATTACAGTTAAATACCGAGAAGTCCACAGTGAATAACAAAGAAAAACATAATTAGGTATACCATCAGGGCCAGTCTATTTTTTCTCCATATGAAATATTAGGTTAAAACCACCATGCTCATTAATTTTGATATCAAAATTTGAAAAGCTGCCACACTAGGAGGATCAAAGTTTGGAAATTTGAAGGTGTGACATGAAAACACCGATTTAAACAGAGAAAAACGAACGCAAAGGCAGGGAGGTTAACCAGGCGACGCTCGGTATGCTACCCAACAGGTGGGAAGGGCAACGGAGGGAGACATAGAAAGGGGAGAGAGCAAAGAAAGATCACCTTTCTACATGTCCGTTCGCCATTACTTGCCAACGGACAAAACACCAAAACGCATATTTAAAGTAGGCATTAAAAGCGTTACCTATTTTAGAGGCTCATCAGTTATATCGTCACTGACGATTAAAGACGAAGATGCACTTTCTTGACAAGACAGAACGCAAGAATTTGCGAGGATTAGTTTTCTGAAGATTTCCCAGCAGTACGTTGAAAAACGTTCTTTAGCTCACTTTGTTAACAATCAAAGTTCTTCCTTTGGCCTCTTAAACTCGGTAACACTTCCTGGATCAGATAAGCGCTTCATGCGCCTAAGGCGTCGAACGAAGCGTGATGCATGCAAGATGTCACGAGACATCCAAAGCACTTCGACATTTTTTCTTAGTTTTAAGCGGAACAAAGCGTTGCATGTAGTTAGTGACAACTGTAAAAGTAGCTGACTACTTCGTTGCCGTCACTCCTGCGGCTAATCACGTGAAATCTTTCACACGAAGCAGCAAGAAAGTCGGTGATTGGAACACCATTATCAAGAGTGAAATCAGGACACGTGGTGAAAGTAGATAGCTGTGCAACAACAGGACAATTGAAAGAAACAACTACCTTTTGGTTCGAAATTCCATCCACAATATCGCACTCGAAGCCCCACTAATAAGTAAATGATCCCACGAAAATCTAGTCAAGCAGGGAGTCACCTCTCGTACTGCCCTCAACTTTTTTTTAACATCGAAGAAGAAGAAAACATTCAGCAGTTGCAGACAGATGCATAATCCCATTCAGAGAGCCATCATGACAGCCAATGGATGCCTGATGTGTTCAAGTCACTCATCCAAATAAGATAAGACAAATTAAATGTTCGTCTCTCTAGTAATCAATAAGCATCATTATCAATCATTAAGGTGTGCAAGATGTCGACGGAAGAACCAGGTTGGCGATAAATATGACTACAGCGAACTGTTCATTAAGAAATACTTTACACCAGGTAGATTTAGTTTCTGCCGGGTGCTCCAAAACAGTAAACTTTGTCAGATTGAAAGACAAGAGCGAAGCTTTCACCTTTACCATGTTGTCGATTCGCGCGCACAGCCAAATATCCTGGAGGAGTGAATTCTGAATGATGGATTCCAATGTGAAGCCACGTTCCTGTGACGTCCACAACCTGTGCGGAGTGCGAACAAGAAACAGGAAGTCATAGAACTTTTTAGTAATCCTTCTAGCATTAAAGTTCATTGCGGAGAGCTTTTCACGTCTGTGTGTGGTAAGGTAGACAGTGGGGCGGTGCGTTTAGGGGGTGCCAGCGCCCCTTTGCAAGGGCATACGTAACAGCATTTCAAACCTAACGAGATTAATCGAAAACAATGTAATTGTAACGCATCTTCACCTACGAGCCATTGTTGAGATATACCTGGGAGGCTTCCCAAAGGTTTTTTAAAATTGCGTGAACTTTTAAATATGAGTCTTCTTTTGCGTGGCTGTCAGTGCCTATAAAATTGTGTACGTTTTTTATTCAGATTAATTTCTCGGATTATTGCAAAATTCTCAGGATAACGGGACGCAGACGGATCTCGCGTTCCCTACCAATCTTCTCACAGCGCTCAATTCTCGGCATTAAATACTGAAATTCTCGGTAATGGTATTAGACTCCATGTTTAACAAGGTCTCCTCCTGCTCATATGGGTCTTCTAGGATGCCACATAGGATTAGTTTATTGCGACGAGATCCATTTTCGAGGTCATCATTTTTCTTACTTAGCTGGGCTACGGCAACAGTTAAGGAATAGGTTCTGGTACGAAGCCTTTCGTACATTTCTGGCCATGAGGACTCAAGTGCAGTCACACGAGAACCAAGAGTGTCGACCGCTCGTCGACAGATTTCTGGAATGCTTTTATGTCGACTATGTCACGGGCTAAGAGCCTCTACCCGTCTAGCAGTTCAGATAGCATTTGAGACATCGTAGGATCCGACAACCGTATTGCCTGCCTGTAACGTGGGAGCATTCACCGCTAGAGATCTCGTAAGGCAACTCGAGCCGTAAGGGCATGGAGACGTTTCGCGGCCATTCGCTGCGTAGCTGTAGCGTGGCGATGTAAACCGTGCTGCTGACAACCATGGGGCTCGAAGACGAGTACTCACGCATTCTTTCTCACAGAGGTAGTCGCCAATTCCTTCAGGTCATTGACCCGGGCGAGGTCGCAGTTGCGTCTCATGAGAAGCCTCGAATGGCCATTCATTGATATGAAAGCCGCCGTGGTAACTAAGTGGTTATGGTGCTCGGCTGCTGGCCCAAAAGACGCCGGCTAGATCCACGCAGCGGCGCTCGATTTTCAATGAAGGCGAAACGCTAGAGGCCGGTCTACTGTGTCATCTCATTGTACACTAATGAACCGCAGGTGGTCGCAATAATTCGAGCTCTCCACTATGGCTTCCTCACAGCCTTGTTCTCTTTAGGATATTGTCACAGATAACGGTTGACGTACGCAGGGCTGGTCTACTTATACGCGCAAGACGCTGTTGGAACGCGCAAGGCAGCAGGCAGTTCGAGAGATGAAGGCGAGGAAAACATCCGGCCCCGAGAGGGCTCAAGGCTTGCACACTTCCAGGTAACAGTTTAACCGCGATATGGCGCCACTATAGGAGTTTGTTGTGTGGCATTACTCCCCCTCTCTGAGAGACACCGACCCGGTGTGGTAGAAATTGCAGGCAGGACCACAAGGGTAGTCGGACGTGTCTGGCCTGTGGTGTAGACACGCGCAAGGGGCTAGCGGGCGTGATACGGCTTCATCTGAGCGACGTGGAGAACTTCGGAGGTGGGCCGTCTATAAGCGCGAACGGCTCCCTGGGGAAGAATTTCGTAGGTGACTTCACTGAGCTGGCGGAGCACGTCGCAGGGGGCCAAAATATCGGCGTAGAAGCTTATCAGAGCGCCCTCGCATGCATATTGGGCTCCACTCCACACTCAGCCTAGTTCGCCAAGCTGGTAACGCACATTTCGGTGGCGGAGGTAATAGCGCCGTGCATCGAGAAGTAGCTCTCGAGCGAGTTGGCGGGCGGTCTCAGCGTAACGAAGGAATTGGGCAGCACCCATAGCATAGGAGGTATTAGCTGGAAGCAGCACTGCATCCAGCATGGTTGTGGCTTCGCGAAAATGCACTATACGAAATGGAGTGAAGCGTGTCATTTCCTGGACCGCAGTATTGTAAGCAAAGGTGACGTAAAGGAGTATGGCGTCCCAGTTCCGGTGGTCCGCGTCGACATACAAAAAAATGATGTCGGCGATCGTCTTGTTGAGCCGTTCGGTGAGGCCGTTCGTTTGAGGGTGGTAAGCGGTTGTTTTGTGGTGACTGGTGCCGCTTAGGCGCATCCTCCTGCGTAAGGGCCGAGGTGAACGCTGTTTCTCTGTTAGTTAAAACGATGGTGGGTGCACCGTGACGAAGCACAATGTTTTGAATGAAAAAGTTTGCAATTTCGTCCGCAGTACCACGGGGAAGAGGTTTAGTCTCACAGTATCGGCTGAAGTAGTGGGTGGCGACCACAATTTAGCGGTTACCGAGCGAGGACTCCGGAAATGGGCCGAGTAAGTCCATGCAGACTTGATGGAAGGGGACCTGAGGCGGATCAATAGGCTGCAGTAGGCCGGTTGGCTTAGTCGGGCGGCGTCTTGCGACGCAGGCACTCGCCGCAAGTTCTTACATAATGCTTCATAACAGCAGCAACCCTGGGCCAGTAGTACGTTTGCCGTATTCGTGCCATAGTTCGACCAAAACCCAGGTGACCAGAAGATGGGTCATCATGGCACGCCTGCAGGACTTCGTAGCAAAGAGCCGTAGGCACGACGAGTAGATAAACGACTTCCGTAGGGTGTAGCCTTTCTTATACAGGATGCCGTCGCGTAAACAGAATGACGACAGTCCGCGTGCGAAAATTCGGGGGGGGGGGGGGGGGAGGGAGACTGACTGCTTCCTTCCAGATACTCAATGAGCGGCTGTAGTTCACTGTCGTCTCTTTGGTGCTGAATCAGAACAGACACGGAGATGGCGCCAAGAAAAACTGAATCGTCGTCGGGGCCAGCTCTGGGGTCCTCGATAGGAGCACGAGACAAACAGGCGGCATCACTGTGCTTCCTACACGACTTATAGACGACGGTGACATCGAATTCCTGAAGTTGAAGGCTCCAGCGTGCAAGCCGTCCCGAGGGATCTTTGAGGTTCGCCAGCCAACATAGCCGGTGGTGGTCACTGAAGACCCTGAGAGGGCGGCCATATAAGTACGGGCGAAATTTGGCCACTGCCCACACAATGTCCAGGCATTCTTTTTTGGTGGTGAAATAGTTTACATCAGATCGTAACAAGGGGTGGCTCGCGTATGCGATTTACGCGTTCGAGACCATCCTGCCACTGCACAAGGACCGCACCGAGGCCGATATTGCTTGCGTCTGTCTGCAGTTCAGTGGCGGCCGATTCGTCGAAGTGTCCACGGATGGGCGAACTTTGGAGACGAGTTCGGAGATCTTCAATGGTCTTCTGCTCCTCCAGTCTCCAGAAAAACAGTTCGGAATCTTTCCTGAGGCGGTTGAGGGGCTCAGCGATTAGGGAGTTGTGCACAAAACGCCGATAATAGGCGCAGAGACCCAGAAAGCGGCGCACGTTTCGCTTATCGGTGGGCAAAAGAGAAGCAGCCATGGCGGCTGTCTTATCGGGGTCAGGGATAACCCCTTTAGCACTCACGATGTGGCCCAGAAACTTCAACTCTT
The DNA here is from genome assembly GCF_052857255.1 of Amblyomma americanum. Classification (NCBI taxonomy): domain Eukaryota; kingdom Metazoa; phylum Arthropoda; class Arachnida; order Ixodida; family Ixodidae; genus Amblyomma; species Amblyomma americanum. Next base: position 63,835,564 of record NC_135505.1, on the reverse strand, counting down.
CGAAAGCGAAGTGACACTTTTCGGGCTTCAGGGAAAGACCGGCGGACCGAATCGCTTCGAACACAGCGCACAAGTGTCTCAGGTGCTCTTCGAACGTGTCAGTGAAGATTGCAACGTCATCCAAGTATACCAGAAAGGACTGCCATTTCACATCGGCAAGAGCGGTGTGCATCATCCTCTGGAAGGTTGCAGGACCCGAGCGCAGGCCGAAAGAGAGAACCCGGAATTCGTACAGACCGTCCGGTGTAACAAAGGCGGTCGTTTCCTGGTCGCGGTTCGTCCACCTTAATTTGCCAATAGCCGCTGCGTAAATCTAGCGATGAGAAGTACTTGGCGTGGCGCAGCCGATCCAGGGAGTTATCAATGCGTGGCAGAGGATAAAGATATTTTTTGTGACTTTCTTTAAACGTCGGTAATCAACGCGGAACCGTAGAGTTCCGTCTTTCTTTTCTACTAGAACAACAGGCGACGCCCACGGGCTCGTCGACGGCTGTATCACGTTGTCCTGGAGCATTTCTTGAACTTGGCGGCAAATGGCATCACGCTATTTCGAAGAGATTCAGTAAGGCGGCTGACAGAACGGCCGCTGGTTGGCGTTGACTATAATTCGGTGCTTTCTGAGCGTTGTCTGCCTAACCTTAGAGCTCGAGGCGAAGCAGTCACAGAAAGACTTCATAACGCTTTCGAGGCAGCGTTTTTGATTAGCCGGGAGGTTCGGATTCACGTCAGTTTTTATGGAAGTGGTCGGTGCCTCCGCTGATGCCGAGGCTGCGGACAAGTCGTGTTGTCCGGCGAATTCGCTGCGTTATTAGAAAAACGCAATACCTGTTCTGCCAGGCAAACACAGGTTCACAGCTAAAATTGGTCACCAAGGGTTTGGTTCGGCAATTGTTCAGCTCAATAATTCTCCGAGCAACACAGACATGCCGCCCAAGGAGCAGCGAATTGTTGGTTTCAGCGATGCCACGAGTTCCGGTGATGTCGCAATCTACGGTAACAAACAAGCTAGCTCTTGATGGGACCAATACGTAGTCGTCAAAGACGCGTAACTCCGTCCTGCGTGGCTCGGGATCGCCGTCAACAGGGGGTTCAGTGAAAAATGACACGACCAGCACCTGAAGGTTGATGACAGCACCGAACTCCTGAAGGAAACCCAAACCGATTATCAGGTCTTTGGAGCACTCGGGGAGCGCAGCAAACCAACCTGGGAAATAGCACCACGGATCTGTATTCGTGACGTGCAGAGCCAATTGGCGTAACCTCACTGCCGCCGGTGGTGCGGATCTGTGGTCCAGACCAAGGGGTCAGAACCTTTCTGAGTGCCGCGGCTAACCGACTGCTCATTGTAGAAAAATCAGCGCCGGTATCCACAACTGCGGTCACATCGCGATTATCAGCTATTACTGGGAATTCGGCAGACACAAGTCGGTCACAGCACGTCGCTGACGTTGAGGCCGTCGGGTGAGGTCGTCTTCGGTCGGATCGTAGCCGCGGATCGTCGGGTGTGGAGCCTCTTGACTTGATCCAATAGCGGCGGTCCTACCCCCGGGGTTGCCGTCTTCAGTTTTCCCATTGTGGGGACGCGCCTCTGAATTGGCTAGAAGGCGGGCGGCTTGGCGAAGAAAACCGCCTTGGGGATGGCGACCGAGACTGGCGTCACTGCGAGGCCGTTGGCGGCACGTTATTGGACGGATACTGCTCGATGTCTGGCGGCCCTTCTCCGTAGCGTGGTCGAGGTGTGTCAGGTGAAAACCCCCTCAAGCCCATCCTGCTGTAGGGGCAGTGGCGGAGGATGTGGCCGGGCTCCCAGCAGTGGCATCAGAGCGGCCTTTTGTTTGACGTACTCCAAACGCGCACTTTGCTCATGGTGGACCGGGGCTCCTGCGGTACGACGGGTACAGCTGCAGTTAGGTATCCCAGTGAAGGCACAGGGGTGATGGTGGAAATGGCTTCTCTTATTGGCCCAGGAAGACTTTGTAGTGTTTGACTGTAGGGCATCACATAGGGCGCCGGCAGCGGAGCTAGTGGCGACTGAACAGCTCGCCGGACTTCATCTCGGTCCACGTCCGGTATGGCAGCGACGCTTGACTGTGGAGCTTCGAAGCGAAGTTTCTCGAGTTCGCGCACCAGGCTTCTCACAAGCCCTCGAAGCTCTTCAAAGGGTAGCGACGTGGGCGTAGAGCGGTGAGCGTCGTGGGCGTACAGTGGTGAGCGGCGGCTCCTCAAGCCTGACGGCCTTAGTGCGCGCTCCGTTCTTGCAGAGAACGCTCCATGCTTGTTGCCGCCTTGGCAAAGTCGGCCACAGTTCTTGGCGGGTCACGTAACAGTCCGGCAAATAATTGCTCTTTTACGCCGCACATCAAATGGCGTACCTTCTTGGCCTCGGGCATAGCAGGGTCGGCGCGACTGTAAAGTCGCGTCATGTCCTCGATGAACATGGCGACGCTCTCGTTCGGCTGCTGCGACCTCGACTGCAAGGCGATTTAAGCCCTCTCCTTTCGTTCGCTGGTGGTGACCGTGGCCAAAAGCTCTCGGCGAAAGATCTCCCAGTTAGTGAAGTGGTTCTCATACCACGTCTTGGCTGAATCCTGTAGTACGAAGTACACGTTCCGTAATTTGCGCTCGCCATTCCACTCGTTGAAGCCCGCAACACGGTCAAGGCTGGCCAACCAGCCTTCGACGCCCTCAGACCTCTCACTGCGGAATGATGGGGGCGACGGAGGCGTGTGAAGGACGAACGGCAAGGCATTCCCGCAATGCTGACTTGTCTGGCTATCCGTAGCGGACGTCATGGGCTTTACTGATCTTGTGAGTTGGCCGAACTCTGGTTGTAAGCTTTGCAGGTGGCGGCTTGCCTTGTGGACTGATGTTGTAGCCACGCGTTGAGAACTGACGTGAAGGGTATCCACGAGGACAGCGCACGTGGACAGTTACCCAGCACCTACACCAAATATGGGACCGAGGAACGGTTGACGTACGCGATGCTTGTGTTCTTATACGCACAAGACGCTGTTGGAACGCGCAAGGCAGCAGGCAGCTCGAGGGATGAAGACGAGGAAAACATCTGGCCCCGAGATGGCTCAAGGCTTGCCAACTGCCAGGTAATACAGTTTAGCCGTGATACGGCGCCAGTACAGGAGTTAGTAGTGTGGCAATATTGAACCCTAGAAAACCAAACCAAAACCATTGTTTCGTATGGGCTGAGACGTATGATATGCCTCGATTGACCGCAGTAGAAGCAGAGGGGACGGCCTGGTCAGCTGCTCTTGAAATATCAGGCTTTCTTAATGTGGCTGGCGCAATCATGGCCGGGCGGGTTGCTGACCGCGAACGTGAGGGTGATTTGTAAGACGGGAGGCAGGCACTAACAGGACGTTTTTTTGTGCGCAGCGGTTTCGTACGACATAGCATGAGAGTCTTCATTTGTACTCATTGTTCGGACTGCACTTCATGAACTGTGTCTCTAAGGGACGCAACCTGATGCGGCAAATTACGAGGGCATCAGCTGGCGAAACTTTTGCCTTACGATCTCGCGGATGATGTCACGTAAAGTGTAAATAGTGGTCACTGAATAACCGCTCGGCACGTTGAACACGCTGGTAGCGTCTGGTAGTACTGCCGATCTCGGGTGCAGATAGTTTCTAGCCGTCGATAGAACCCGGAGAAGAGTTTTATTGTGCTCCTTATTAAGAAGCATACCTCCCAGTCCTATGCATTGTCAAGGTCTTAGCGTCCAAATAGACGACACAAAACTTGTATATACGCAATTGTTGTCTCATTTGGCTGTTGTGTGCAGGACAGCAGAAGCAGCTGCTCCCTTTCTTTACGCACTATGGTCGTAGAAGTCTCAAAGCACTCCGGTCGGAACGATATCCGCGTGGCCAAGCAGTTTCATAGTCTTCGTCTCAAATACAGGATGAGCCTGTCAGAGCGTGGAAAACGTGCCTCACTTTAAACTCGTCATATCAAATATTGAACGCGACCAAATCTCAAACTCGTTCAGCCATTCTTGGGGGTCATGGCGCGGTTAACCGTTGAACGTAAGCGGCAATCACGACTGGTGCAAAATAACGGAGGCTAGTGTAGTCTCCGTTGACCTCAGCGGTGTGGAATGCTTCTGTGCACGCTTGCGGTCTGAAAGTCGTCCGAATTTACGAGAACGCATATGGGGACAAGTGCTTGTCAGTTTGTATCTGGTTAGCACAGCTTCTGCGGCTTTTCCGGACTTTGCGGCTTTTGGACGGCTCGGTTTCCTTCTTCTGCTCTGGGGGGATAAGGGTGACAAGAACATTCTTTAGCACTTCTGCCAGATGTGACATGGTGGTGTTAGCAGTCCGGCTGCGAGGAGGGCAGCAAAAGCGGCTTCCAATCATAAGCTCTTTATTGGGCGAACTAGCATCACAAAGAACTGAATAACTCGGCAGCCGCACTAGCAGCAAGCGTGCTCGACAGTCGTCGAACATAATGGGTGCCGCTTTCAGCCGCGCTTAATATACAGCTGGCAATAAACTTTCTAGGTACGGTGGTCAAGCGAATCACAAGTAACGCGCAACGTAGCATCGCTTCTGGCTTGGTGCGATCATTCGAACAAATCCAGTCGCGTCTTGTATAAGAAAACGCTATAGAGCCACGTGCTGGCACTTTCAGTAATGAAGAAACAATGATTTAACAACTTTGCGTCACACCACGATATATTAGCATTAAGAATCTTTAATAGACTTTTGACAATTGTAATTATTTATTGAGTGGTGCCATCATCTTCGTCCATGCTGATGGGGCATTATCCAGTTGGTTACGAGGACTAAATGTCGAAGAGTTTTTTTATGCAGTCTTTATGATTAGTGAATTGGATTCAGGGCAGTCCTACAAAAAGTGCCAACATTCAGTATCTTGTTCAAGATATCGCGTGCGTGCGGCTGTGAGGAGTTAAATGCTGTCATCTGCGTAAATTACAAAAGCTTCAATCTTGCGTGTGCAGACGGTGTCATCGGCATAAATGAAGATAAGCTGTGGTTCCAAAACACTAATCTGCTGGACGCCAGAATGGATATGTGTGAAATTTTATAACCCGCTCCCTACTTGTCCTTGTTAGAAAAAAAGCTAAGGCAGCCTATGATAATTTGAACAGGGGTTATCGAAAAATCATACTGCTCGGACATTGCGAGCATTCTTTTCTGATTGATGCCTGCGAGCGCGTGATATGAACGAACGACCCATGTGAGACGTGCCAGCTCAAAATACTCAAAATTACCTTCTTTTTTTGTTAGAAATCTATTTTCTACCAACAACTTTTTCCTAAACCCAAGCTGAGGAGGCGTTAGTCGAATAATTATATCAGCGATACTTCACATTTGCCCGTATACTGTTTTCAAAGCACTTCTAGAAAATGGGCACAACAGATACTGGGCGGAAATTTTACAGACATTTATTCTCCCAGCCCTTATGAAAAGTGATTCGAGGTAACAAATTTATGCTTTCGGATATAGCTCATCACAAAGACTATAGGTTTTACTTTAAAATTTCAATCGTACGCTATGCCCGTAACCTGCTATTGCTAAAGGCCAAGAGGCAACTTTTCATTTCGCTAGCATTCTTTGACATCAAGAATACAGTGAAGGAACTCCAAAATGAAAAAAATTTCACATTCTAGAGGCCATGCTGCAGTTAAGAGACCTGAAATAAAAATTACATTTATTTGCTGATATTCTGCTACTCGGTGGCTGGCTGTTATCCAAGATAGAATGCATGTCACTAACAAGTACAAGATTCAAATTTCAAATCAAATCAAATCAAAAAATTTATTTTCAACATTGATACAATGTTGATGGCTTCCGTGACAAAAAGCTGTGAGGACAGCTTGACTAGGTCAGGGAACCATTTTGGCAGCAGCGACTTCATATGCACTTCAATAATTCAAATACAAATGAAATGTGCAACAGACTACATACATTGTGCTACTTACTGAGTACAAAATTTAAAGTGCAAGTGAATATTGTAATGGAATACACGGACTTCATTCATCAACTTAACTACGCCACAAAAGAACAATGTGCACTACAATCAAACTACGCAACAAACGAATAAAAATTAGTACCATAAAGAGTTTGACATGTGAGATCCCGATGAGAAGGCAAACACACACACACACTCACTCTGTATGCCCAATTTCACAATTACCACTCAAAATCATAAAACAGTCTTAGAAAATTGCCCAGAAACAAACATGCTGCGCATTGCGGTGCGCGTTAGGGCAATGGAACCAGAAAATTGCGTTTTAATCTTGTTTAATAGAAATGGTACGTTGTACGTTAATGTTTGCAGAAGATAATTAGTGCGTGGCCGCGGTACAAACCATTCCTCAGACGACCTGGTTCGATATGTGCGAGTTTGCAAAGTAAGAGTACACAGCTCCTTCAGGAACTGCTGGTAAGATACACTAGAGAAGTACAGCAGGTATAGTAGACGGTAATCGTAAATCTGTTGTATACTGACCAACTTGAACTGAGTAAAGAGGTCATGAGTGTTGTGAAAGTATGAAACATTAGCGATGCAACGAACAGCTTTTTTTTCGAGCCTATGTAGTATAGTTATGTTTTTTTTAGTAGTCGTGGCCCAAATTAACGTGCAGTAGTTAATGTGGGACCGAAAGACGGAGTGAAAAACTTGAAGTTTAATGTTAGTTGGAAAAATATCTCGAGATCGACGTATTAAGCCAACAGCGGAAGAGAGTTTTTTCACCAGTTGCTGTATATGCGCATCCCAAGTCATACGGTGCGATAGTACCACTCCTAAAACCTTTGTTTTCCACAAAGTCTCAACCGCCTTAATATGGCTGGGATCAGTAAATTTTCTCGAACATCTAGTGCTCATGATAGAAAATGCGCCACTTTGAAACACACGTATTAAAACGACATCGACAGATAGTGTTTCGTTATAGATGATTTAAAGAAATTCCTTTCTTGTTTTATCATTTGAAGTCAATTGAGTGTTGTGTACATTTAATGGCATTGCAAGGCTCTTTAAAAGGGTAAATTGGCAGCATGCTACGAAAGCACTGCTTCACGATGTCTAACCGGCCTTCATAGTTTATGTGAAGCTTCACTTTCAAGGTGACCTTTCTAAAGCCTAGCATAGCAACAGCCCATGAATAAATAAAATAAACAATGCCGCGATTTTTCGAACCCCTGGCAGCGCGAATAGTTCAGCTTCGCTCGCCATTGCACGATGGCACTATTTTTTCACCGTAGCAAAAAGCACCTTGCGTTAAACTGCAACACGCACTCGAACTGTAGGTTGCACGATAGGCTGTGACTTTACGGAACGCTGTCACTTTGCATAGTGACTTCAAGTTCCTGCTACTCTCTCCTCTCCATCTTTTTATCCCCTCACGCCTTTCCCTCCGTGCTGGGTAGCAAACCGATTATTCTTCCGGTTAACCTCCCTGCCTTTCCTCCTCCTCCTCCTCCTAGGGAAGCTCCATACTTAATATCAAAAGTCGGTCTCGCGTGCACACGCTGAATGGATGAAAAGTCTACGTTAATGTCACCAACTGTAAGCAGAATACGTTTGCTTTCCCTGATTCATTGCAGACAATTACCAGGGCAGAAAACGAAGTTCGATACGCTGCCTTCAGCAGATCGCTGGGTAATGAATATAATCATGCCGCTTTCAAACGCCTCTATTCCATAGATCTCGTGGGCAGACAGGAGAAGGCAAAGAGGCGCTTGGTTGTGACATGCATGACGGTATCCAACAGTTACCGAAACCAAAAGCATACGGGAATGTTTCTTTTTGTGTTTTGCAGTGTAAGCCAAGCACAAATGCTCCATTTTAAGGTATTTTCAGTGTATGGCACGAAGCCGCCGCCCTGGTCATCAGAGCAGTTCCGCAAAATTGTGTGGCAGCCAGAAAAGGGCACTGCTTTGGTACTGCTTTTATACCAAGTTTTGGCAATTCTATTTCGTCGAAATTGAAGTTCATTGAGCCAAAATCTTTTCCCACTCATCACATATTATACGCAAAAGTTCTCATAAATGAATTAGGGACAGAGCTCTAATTTTCTATGCAGCTGCAGCGTATCCCTAAGAAGGCAAAAAGAATTGGGCCGTCGTTGGACATCGGTTTCTTGATAGGTATTATAGGAACCTTGACATCAATAATTTGTTATCTATGTGTCCTATGCGGGGAATGTGATATAGGAAATTGTCGAAGAATCACTTTTTCTTGAAAGAATCTGCCATTTCGCGTTTCTACAAATTTTTACGTCTGGTACATTTCCCATAATAAAGGTGCGTCAAGCCATTTCTTCCGCATTGTACACAAGCGCTCATTTACAAGTACAGGATTCGAGCAATTAGAGCCAGCTTTTTCTGCTGTAAGCGTGTTCTTTGCTTTCACCAGCACAGTGTCACGCTTGTTCGAGTTTTGAGCTGGAGAACTATATTCACGCTAGTCGTCTTCTTCTTGAAAACTGTGACAAACATTAATGCCGCCTAGATTTGTGTGCTTTTATTCCTGGAATACCATTTCAGAACTGTTACCAGTGGCTCCTGATCAGAACGTCGCTCCTTCGGTGCGTCACATCTGGATGAGATTGTAGTGTTAACAACATTCTGAGTGCCTTGTTTTCTTCTTTGAAGGAAACGTTGACAGCTTAAGTAAACCACCAAACTTTTTGATGCAGTGCTCAACACTTTTGGTTACTTTCAGTGAGCTGTTGCGCAAGTCGCGTTCTACCGTCACGAGTTGCTTCTAGGCTGCATAGAAATACAGTTCCGATTTGGTGCCTCTTCTTGGCAGCAATGGCGGCAATCTGAGCACTGGCTTACCATATATCATATATCTTATATATTTGCAAGTTAATGCGCCCTGTTCTTCATACTTGGGACTTGCTGCGCTTTGTCGCTGTCAAGCGCAATTCACTGGAACGCAAAATGCCCGTCGCTGCAATATCGCTCAGAAGTTATTTTATCAGCTGATGTCTAGATTTTTCTATTTGCATAAGCGTAGCAAAATTCACTATATAACTGGCACCTTAAGCAAAAAAAACCGCGCAACGTCAAAATGGCAGCGATGACGGTTACAAAACGCAACAAGTCCCACGTAATACGAATGCAAAAACATACAAGATACGCGTAACGCATTGCTCAGAATGCCGCCATGGCTGCCAAGAGGAGGGACCGAGGAATCCTGTTTATGCAGCCTAGAAGCCGCTCGCAGCGCTGGTGAAACACACCAGTGCGCAACCGCCGGCAGTACACTGGATGCAGACGGCTTTGTCAGCTCAGGAGCTCCTAAGTAGCTTCGCGAGCTCGTGTACGACGCTCTCCAACAAAACGCAATGCCACAAATATAGCAGATATCATGTTAGCCCTTGACTTCTGTGGCTTCAGTTCAGACTGAGTGAAGCCGACAGGTTCAGCTGGAAAACGTCCGACTGGGCGTTCTTTGTCTTTGTAAAAATCTTTGGTAGAAAACGACATTTTGCAATGAGTTTATGGATTTTAGGATGAAGTTTAACGCCGAGCTAACTGCGCAAATGACCAGCATTTACACAACTGGTGAAAATAATCTTCGGAGGCTTGTTTTCCCAGACATCTACTGAAAATATTATGTATGTTGGCAAAGCATATAGCAAAATGTTCAATAAAAGTTTATTAGAATGTTGCTACTCGAATATTTCGTCGGATACAATGGATCCAAGAGCGGTTCACTAACAGTCGCCAGATATTCTTGGTAAATCAATGCTTCAATCTTGCTTTGCTCATCAGTAGCTCGAATGTGTGTATTTAGTATGCCTCGCTGTAAATACAATTATGAAATCAAGTTTATTTTTCAATGTTTCCTGTAGTCAATCACCGCCTTTACAAAAACTTGAAGACGGCTTTACAAAGCCAGCGAACCGCTTTCGAGGCAGCTACATTTGGTGTCATGTACAACGACCTAAAATGCAAGTGACAAATGCAAGCAAAAAAATACATGCACTGCGTTCATAAACAAAATTTTTACTAGAAAAGGAAAAAAAGGAAGTCATTGAATATACAACTGCTGAATGAGCATACGCCAATACTACACCCGAAATTTCGTAGGGGTGATTTATTTACCTGCTTGAGCGAGAGGGAACAACTTATACAAGCAGACCAGCAGGCCGTTGAAACCTTTGAGACAGCTTATTTATTTCTGTATACATTTGCCGCAACATAAATTAAAGGCACGGGGCATCGCATATGTGTCGGCTCAGTACATTTCAACGGTCGAAGTTTTAGGCGACACATCTTGTCTAACACAAATAACAACCTAACCTCCACGAATTGTACCGATGACAGCAGTGTCAATCCGATTCTTATCAGCCAGAGCCAGCGGTTTAGAAGACACGAGCAAGATAACGTTATTCTCATGACAAACACAAGCAAGGCAGCTGTACGCAGTCAGCAAACATGAATGCAGTAAAAACTGTGAACATGGTGTGGTTGCACTGTTTTTTTTTAAATTTAACGTACCAAATTGACTCAGGCAATTAGAGCCACTGTACTCGATGACTCCGGGCAATTTCGACGAACCGGGGTTCTATAAAGTACATTGGCAGCGCACATTACCCGGGCCTCTAGAATTTTGCCTCCAGCGAGTTGCGACCACCGCGGCCAGAAGCGAGCCTGCGTCTTTCGGGTCAGGAGCCGATCACCATATCTACAAAGTCACCGCTGCAGCTTTAAATACTATGAACATAAAAAAGTGTACATTGCCTGATATTCACACCCTTTTGCGCAACTGTTGGGTGATTGTGCGGACATTCAGGAAAACATCGTCACTAGTAAAATGAAATAAATTGAGTTGACAACTTCAGCATAGTCTCGATAATGTGCACCTTACATTGAGTCAAATTTCTGTTGTACAAACTAGCGAAAGCTCCTGGAACATTTTTTCACTCTGGTCACCTGGAGTTGCCCAGGCTAGAAAGAATAGTATCGTGAGGAAGAGTTTCAGTCACGACGAGGTCCATTGCCTTCCAAGAAAGACAGGTTTTATGCACTGTCATCATCTGATACAAGAATTACCTCAAACTATGCGTCCTGCTGGAATTGTGGCCTCCGATATACTTCATCCAGAAGCGATGCAGCGACACGGAAGACCATGGTGAAGATACCGGGCGGGAAGTCTTCCCCTCGTACGGTGTCGTCGCTCAAATCGCCTCGGAGAGCAGCATGTACTCGCCACCGGAGCGCTTCGTCCAATGAGTGGATAGCAACAAGAGGTCGTCCATGCCACAGGGCCACGTACATGATATTCAGCTGCGAGGACGAGCCTTCCGAGTATTCCGTCAGCAGACATGCATGGACGGCGAATCTGTTGACGGTCCAAGTGAGTACTTTGTCGCGTTGGCCGATTCGAAGAGCCAACGACAAGCGATCCAACCGCGCGATGCAGTCGCTGAGCGTCGGTTCTTCGCGTAGGTAGTGCAACTGCCACGTCTGCATTTGAAGCAGCGGCATCAGCCAGCCATCAATATACACTACACAACGCAGAAACTCTTCATGGGGTTCGATGCCTAAGACATCTGCGCATATCACGACTGGGATTTCGAGCAGGGACGCCTCTTGAAGGCTCGGAAGCCAGGGAATATTGACAGAGCTTAGAAGCCACAGTTGCAGTGGTGTCAGAGTGTTAAGCCTCATATGTAGCCTCAGTAACAAGGAGGCCGCCATCGTGATTGACAGCACGACCTGAACCTCACAAAACGTTCTCAAGAAATGACAGCCCTGTACCTGCTTCCACGAATCGCGGCTAGGTTTAACGAATGCAAGCAAAGACGCTGTCTTGCCAATCAGATGCAGAGCGCTTACTCGGCAAGCACTTTGTGAGTGGCCCTGTGAATGTGTTCTTTTTGCGGGCATGATTTTTACTCTAAATTCATGAGTCAGTAGTAGTGATGATGCCAGGGCTGCGATGCTGCTTACTGCGGCATTCGCACTTTGGCGACGCTGCATATTTAAAAGCAGAAATGCGAGCAACAAAGGCAGCTTTATCGGACGTTGTCTTTACCCGTCCTGTTGATTTCAAGATCGAAACTTTGGAGTTTCGTAGAGTACTGGAATAAAAAACATAGGACTGAAAAGATATGCAAGCTACAATAAAAAGAAATGAATCAGTATATGCAAAACTTTTCGACCGCATGCATTCTGTAACCAACGCAAGGCATGGCCTTAGGCGCCTCCATTTTCTAATATATGATTCACACTTACAGCGCAAAAGAAAGTGTTATCTTAGAGCTAGAATTGTGTTTCAGGCAAAAATGGAAACGCAGCACTCTTTTTTCATTTCAGAACATATGCGTCCCGTCCTTGTTGTCACACTCTATGAACTAAAGTTGTGCCTGGGTGCTTATATGATGCATCTAAAAGGGACGCTGAAAACAGCGCTAAGTAAAAGTTCAGGTTTTCTGATTTTGAATCGAAAGCTTCACTTCGCTTGGTTTTCAAGAGGGCAGCGTCAGTGCAGTCACGTGACAGGAGTCACGTGGCAGGCCATGTGGCCTTGTAACGCCGTCACAATCTGCCCAGCGTGGCAGGTGGCAACTGCCCCATCGAGCATCGGGCATTTCATCGACGCTTTACACTTAATCCATTCGGCAATGTGGATGCCGTTTGTGAATTATCCATGCAAAGAAAGCTTTCGCTACGCAAAATAGTTAACGAATGATTAAACCAGAGCTAATGTTTTTGGCTGATGTACGTCGAGCGGCAAATCACTTGTTCATTTCCGAGACATTTACAGGTTAACACTTAATACTTCCTCTTCCACTTCTTTTAAACTCTTGGTGTCTATAACGGCGCAGATAATACTCTGGATTTTGTAATCACTGAACTGAATGGCAGATAGATGAGGCCCTGCCGCAGGGATTTCTGCTTAAAAGTGCCAGCGTAATCGCAGCTTTCGTGCGTTAGAACCTGTGTGTCTTTTAGCGTTCGTAGGTATACACAAGCGTAAGGCCGTACAGTAGACGAGATGCGGCGGCGCTGGAGCCAGTTGTGACTTTTGTTGTGTACACAAAAAGGTGGTACCCTGCATCTCGTACATGCAACACTTGCTTGTTTTTGAACGTAATTCGCGATATCTTATAGATTTGTCGTGCAGTTGGTTGAGCCACAAGGCTGAGGAAACGTAGCGGCAAATGTTTCACAACTTATTCACGACCAGACCTGGGCGAAAGCGATGGGCACCGCCCGTGGAGCTAGACAACTTCGGTGAACAGATCAGCTGCGCGGCTAGTATTTTATGTCTGCATCCAAATCTGATATTTCGCGTCTTTTAATCCACATCTCTCTCAAGTTGCGCTTCAACAAGGAGGAGACTAAACGCCTGCAACTCTTTCGCGTTGTGTCGAGCTCTCATGATGAGGAGTATATACGCAGTATTCCCTGTGCATCCAACGATGTATGAGACAGACACTGCGCCATTTCCTTTCGCCGAAAACCAAATATACAATTATAATTACCTGTGCGTGTGATCGGCAGTTGAATGCAGGGGGTCATTTTCAGATTCCAATCACCATGGCTACATCCCAGGCATCTCTGGGCACTAAAAACGATACACAAAACTGCTGCTGCCACACGACTTCGGCGGTCGTAGAGAGCCACTAAGCTCGACGTTTGAAGCAGCCCTTATATGCCTACGTACGACGTACGTCTGAGACTCTTCTGAGACTCTTTGAACTTTACCATTGCGGGTGGACATGTATCTGGCGAGCACTGCAAATACTACTTAAAAGCAACTTTGATCAAGAAGAATGAGAAGTGCTCATCAATGCAAATATTACAAAAGCAGAATGGCGTGAATTATTTTGCTGGGCTGAGCGAACGAAAATTTCGTTGGAAGCTTGAGGACACCCCTTCTGCATGTGCGTGTGCAGCTCAACCACACCCAAGAGAACTAACAGTGTTTTTGCGGATAACTCCTGTGAAGCCAGTCCCCAACCCCCACCAGAAAGGTCTATTTACTCAAGCACAACAAAGCATTGCAGTTTGCTGCACACTCGACAAAGTTCCAAGGAACAGACAGAACGCATTTGCGTGCATTATTCAAAGTATATAATTATATTATTCTGTGTATATTATCTGTCTGTATAATCTCTGTATAATCTTTTTATGTTTGCTCATGCTCATATACAAGTAGCATAAGACTGTAATCTTTTCTTCTTGATCTGTTTATGCATTCCGCTGCCACTGTATTTGGGGGCCAGGGACCCCTCAAGCCGTCGTAGAACGGCTTTTACCATGGCCTCCTGTACACTCCGGCGTATGAATAAAAATATATGAATGTATGAATCAATGAATGAATGAATGAATGAATGAATGAAATGTACCATTGCTGTTCTCGTATTATCCTGTGTTCCCCGGTGTGAAGTGGCTCTGCGAAAACAGGAAGAACATGAGAAGTTTCGTAATGTGAAGAACATGCTTCGCGTCATGCATTCCTTCATGCTATTTCTTGCACTTAGCAATCGAGTATGCTGTGCCGGCGTTGAATTTGAAAGTGTACACGATTAGTTTCCCTATACACTCTGTGCTTTGTAGGTTTCATTTGATACGTTTCGATAACCGCCCACCGTATCCGCGCTGTTTCTTCCAACTAGGAAATTAGACTCAAGCCGATACAGCACTGCACAGCGTAATTATGCCCTGTAACTCTCCGGGTATCAAAAAATTTACTGATGGCCTAGCTCTATTATGCCAGGATATACGTAGCAAAAGCGTGGCGACTTTCGGATAGGAAGAATTAATATATGAAACCAGTGCATTCACTCGATGCTCCTTCATTATTGAATAATCCTTGAGATGTTGTGGCGGATTGGTAGCGTCTCCGCCTCAAACGCTAAAGGACCTAGTTCTGTTGCCAGCCTCGAGACAGGTTTCTTTTTATTCAGTGAGTGTGCGGGGGTTTCGGTGGCTCCCATAGATGCCGCCATCGAATACGCTGGTTAGCGGTTAAGTGCGTAAGGGAGGGTGAGGAAAGAGAGGGTGAGGGCGGCTCCGCGGCGAGGCGCGCGGTGTGACGTCATGCCAAATGGCGCGTCGTCCGCCCAGCTGCGGCGGTTGCTAGGCAACGGCTCAAGGTCTGTCTCTGTGCCTCCTCGGAGCACCGCCAGAGCGGAATCGCTTTTCGAGGCCAGTAACGCTTGGCGCAGTGCAGATATGCGCCGTTATTGGCTGCACCCCGCTTTAACAGCGACACCAGCGACACGTTTGTTCACAAACATGACACTTTTGAGGGGGTGTGTGTTGATTTCTACCAATTTGCCTCGTCTAGGAGAGTTCTACAAGCTCTTTTTACCCAGAAGCCATTCTAATGATGATAATACATTTTTATGGCGCAAGGGCATCTATGGCCAAAGAGAGCCATGGCACAAGGTATTTTCGACTTCTCAAGATGGGGTCAAAGACCCATTTCCCAAGCATTTCACCCTAAATAGGTCGAGCACAAGACCAGGGGAAAGCTTGTATTCATTGTTTCACCGGTGTGTACCCGGCGGCACTGGGGGTCGAACTGCGCACCGAGGCTGATGTTGAACCACTTCGCCACCGCTGCTGTAGAAACCATTCTAAGTTGTGACAAATCATGGTAGACTTGAAAAAACTCTTCTTCAAGTGCCGGACCAGTGACACAACTGCCACCCAAAAGCTCTCGTGAAAAACTATGCTTAAGAAGTCTGTTTAGTTGTCGGCGCATTCCGCTGCTGTGGGGCCAGGTAATACCACTGAGGAGAATAGCTCGTCTTTAACCTTGAAATTGAAGGCCCGAGTTGGACGCCTCAGATACCCGCAAAAGCGTTTCAACACCAACTGAGCGATGGCGAAATAAGCAAATCGGTATCCTCCGAACGAAGTTACAAGTCCGACTCTAATGGGGTCACTTTTAATTGCGAAGCAACTGCAAAATTGTTTGCATACCGAGCAATTCTGAAAAAAAAAACATTTTTGAATGGGAAGCCATTTATGGAAGCAATATCTTCAATAACGTAATATTTCACTGTAACGATCAACTTATCTGCTGACCACCAGATGGCTGTTTTGATTGTTTTTGCTATTAACGTCTTGCTATTGTAAAAAGCGTTGCTAATCGGACTTCTATCGTAGCATAATCTCTTCGATGTGGCCGATAGAAACACTTTAAAAGAAAGATTTTGCTACACGTACGAATAATAGACCATTACCTTCAATACTACTTCAAAATTGTTGTACAGTTTTTTCATCTTTCAAAATTGGTCCGTAATTGCTGGACATGTTCAGTGAACATATTTACTGCAGTGCTCTAACGCTACAAGGCTTAACAGAGATTTGTCTTGTGGGCTTCTCAGTCTGCACAGGCCACTACCCACCGCGGGTTCGAGCTTCGCGCGAGCCAAGGGCCCCGATCAGCCGTCACCACACGCACCCTGGGGCACCGCTGCGGCGGCGTTCAACCTCTGCAGAGAGGAGAGCGGCTGGCCGCAAGAAACAGGCCTCCAAGTTCACAAAGGAGACGTTTATTGACGCCGTCCTCCAGCGGTACACACACACACTCAACAGTCACCCCGTCCCGGGGCGCGCTCAGAGCAAGGCTCCGGTGCGCGCTCGGGGCAACAAGAGAAATGCGCGACGCTAGCACGCCGCTGCAGGAAATTGTCCCCGCGGCAGTGCTGTGATCTCTCTCGTGTCGGCCGTTGGGCCGTTTGCGAGAGAGTGGGCAGTCAACGCAAGGTGCGCCTGTCAGAGGTCGTTGGACCCCTGGACAGGCTCGAGCCGCGGCGGATCGAGGGCCCACGCTGGCGAGCTCGAGTCTGAACTGGTCCGAACGGCAGAGGCCGGCCCGGACGAACAGCAACGTACGCACCTTACGCTGTCTCGGAGGGGGTCTCTCTCTCTCTCTGGGCCCCGCTCGGACGGTCGCGCGCCGCGCGACCACCCAAACCGGGTCTAGAATTCCCGCCAAAAGTCACCAATGGCAAAGGCCCATGGGAAGCCGGGGGCGGAGCTGCGGCCGAATGACAGCGATTAGCCACCAGCAGTCTCTCCGCCGCCCGAGGCGGGAGAAAGGGAGAGAGAGCGATGCGGGATGCCGCGCAGACGCCATGGCGGGAATGTAGCAGGCTTCCCACAGTTTTAAAGTTCGTCCAGCGCTCTGAGCGACTATTAAAGTTTGCCGCAGAAAACAATGGGAGTCGGCTTTTTACAATTAAGAGCAGAAAGCTACAAGTGGTCTGAGAAGGAACCATCAAATAAATTGATGTTTGGAGTGCAATCTTAACGAATGCCATAAAAATATACGCCATAAACAACTTTTCTTTGAAATAAAAGGCTTGTCAGGAATTTCTGGGTACTTTGTCATGCATTTACGCTGAATGTGTTCTTATACAGGCATGCTGGAGCAAATATAACTTTTATTACAACGTACACCGCTTCTTTTCCTTGTGGATTCAGTACCGTTATCCTGCAAGCATTAAGCACTTCATGTACCGTTTTTAGCTGCTTATTTAACGCCCAGTTTCTTCATAAAAATCTATCCGCGATGCAGCTTGCGCATAACAAATGAACACAAAAGCAGCCTAAGAATAACACCATCCTATATAGCATAATCAGACGGGATTTAAGCCTTTCCGCGTTTGCACGGTTTCCATCACAGAGACGCTAGGCCCAAAATGTCTGTTTCCGCTTACACGTGTGCATATTTTTGCAACAGCTGTCGCTAATTGGATGACTAAGGCGCGAGTAGTACTGCCCCGTGCCAGCTCTCTCCATGTCAAGACAACGGAGGTCCACTTGTAAAAAAAAAAATTACATTTCCTAATATAAATCAGGTGTGCGAAAAAAAAAATAACTTCACATCAATTACGTGGCTCACTCGCTCTGGTGGTTGCCCTCTCAGAGGAGCGCTGGGTAGCGTGAGAGGCAACTTCCAGTTAGTGAGAATGTGCGGCGATCTACGTAGCGTCGATCTCCGGGACCTTCAGCGACAGCAGCGCTGGCCGCCAACCAGACCTGTCAGACGTCTGGCACGCGAGTGTGGAAAGCGTTGAGGATGCGCTGTGTTATCGCCTTCCATCGCCACATGCCAAGGAAACTGGCCTAGCAATTGTCAGGTTACACCTCTATTACACCGACGTGCTGGTGCTGATATGTTGGTCAAGAATTACCTTACAGAAAGGAAAGAGGAGTAACTCTAACGGTTAAATGAGCGTCGCTTTTGGAATCTGCACAAAATGCGCTTTTTTTCATTTCCTCCATCACGAAAACACCTAGTGCAGCGAAGTTGTGGGTGCGTTAGAAAGGTTTAGATATGGTCACATACTAAGTTCCCTTGGGGGTGACTGTTTTATACTGATGGCTTGTGCTAGTTACGATGAGGTCATTTGGATTACCTTTTGAAAGTCATCCCTGGTTTTATTGGTATCAAAAGGAGCTTGCGCTTGCCCTGCAGTGCTTTTGCGGCCAACTGCACTACAGAGCCGCAAGAGCGTCGCCACAAAATGTTGATGCGAATTAGGCGACCATTTGGCGTGCAAAAAACTTGATGTGTTGCTACAAGACAAAACTGCAGGTTACTGCACCTAACTCAAGACACAATCACTACCACTTAATGAAGCTACTCGAAAAAGGTTCTTGATTTCCTGTTTTTATTGAATGCTATATAATAATTTCACTTAACGACATAACAACAAACTACTCGAATGTTGTGCATCTTCCTCGGTTTTCCTCTCGTAAGTTCAAAAAGTCTACATGCGAGAGTTATTTCTTATTTCCTCCTGCAGATATTGCCTGTGCTGGACATTTTCTTTATTTTTGGTTGCAGTAACAGCGCGAGGATATTTATTATTATGCCATGGTGGTTGGATTTGTATTCCGCCAATGTGAGCTGTAGGCGACGAAGAAGAAATCTCTTTTTCTATAGGATAAATGACGGGCTGTGCGAGGAACGGATACTTACGCTAATATATTGCAAAGAATTGGGAGAGGGTCTTGTACTAAGCAGTTACTTGAAGGAGCAAGGTTTCGTTCATCGAGTTGGCTGCAAACTGCTCGACACCTAAAGCGATAGCTGGGCTAGTTTGTCGTTTACTAATAGTGCCAAAGCACTATTCCGACAGGTAAAACCTCAGCAAGATCTTGCGATGTTTTTGGGTTCAGATGCTTGTGGGTTTGTGTCAAGTTAAAAGTTGGATTTTGCGATGGTTTTTGACTCGTGCTAAAGGAAATAAACAAATAAAAAACTAATAAATAACCGCTAGTGGAATCCGAACCCGCCACCGCGCAAAAGAATCAGCTTCGCTGGTTACTGCGCTGGAGCACAAAGCTATTGCCGCAACCGAACACGCCTTTGCAACACACATACGCGCTTTGCAGTGCATACAGTCTTCTTCATCAACTAGTACTACGATCAAAACTAACATTCGCGCTTTGTGCTATGTGTGGCAGTGAAAAAGAGATGTGCGCTGCATGGGGCAGCGTGGAAAACGTTGTGAGAGAAACGCGGTACTAAACAAATACGCGTTGACGTAGACGACACTGCGGCAGAAACGCTGCACTGCAGCATAGGCTGCCGGCGCACACTGGCAAATTTGTCATTTACGATGACAAAGTTCACGACGCTCATATCTGCCACCCTAGGTCTGTGGAAACCTTTAATAATGATATAATAATAATAATCTTTATTTCCATCGATATGATGCGGGAGGTTGCGGAAAAAAAGCAGGCCAGCTTTACTGGTTCCCGCCGACCACCTCCCCCCATATAAAATACACAATTGCTTCCACAAAGGCAGAGCTAAGCGGACGACAGATCGCAACATTTCAAAACTAAGTGCAGTCATAATGATAATGCGAATTGATAATATCACGTAATAAAACAAGTCTCGCCTTCAGGTACGTGGCAGCGGCGCCCACCTGCAAAAACAGCGCTTTCGTTAAATATTTCGTGCTTAGCAACGCTAAACCATAAACTATTTTCACTCACAAATAAGCAGCCGCTGTGTCTTGAACTCTTTTTACCCTTTGAGGATATTAAATGTTGTATGTTTCAGGACTTCCCACGAGCATCTTTGTTTATTTCGGTTAGATTATTCAAACATTTCTTCATGCTTTCATGTCATGCTCGCTTTTGTCATTCAGGATTACGTTTGATCGCTGCATTTTGAATTCTTTCTTAGACTTGTTGCTTCTGGTTACTTTCTTTATAACGAGAGAAAGAAAACAAGAAAAAAATGTGTTTTAACATTATAGCCGTGTTAGCTACTGGAGTTCTAAACTCCTACGTACTTTTACACTTCTTTGTTTCGTTTTTGTTGAAGTTCTTGGCTTGGCTGCTTACCATATCGTTATTGGCTCTTGCAAGGGTCATTTGTTTTCTTTCTCGACGTTTCGCTATTTTATATCGTATCTCTCTTTCGATAGGTGTCCATAGCTTTTAAACACAGAGGTTCCTTTCTTTCTGCGGGTATGTACGCAGTGGTTTAGCCATTCTTCTAATTAAAGATAATTTCAGTGCTTGTTCGTCTTCGCGTCTATCTGTCCTCAGTCCTTGTTTTGCTACGCACTGTTCGAGACAGTATCTGTTTTTCGCGTTACTCTTCCGTCCTCTCTTGTCGTCTCTTCGTGGCCATGATCAAGACTCGGACCCCTGGTAACAGACACGTAAGAGTGCAATTATAACGCACGCAGCCAAAAGCAAATGGACATCAATTGCGTTAACACGTCGCGTCTCTAACGCTTTCGGCAAATTCGTGTGGCCCGTCTGACAACTTGGTTAGGCTGGAAAAGTGAGTCCAACTGTTTCTGTAGCTTCAGATGCCGGCGCAATGCGCGCTATCGAAATTACTGGCCGTACAAGTCACCGGCCGTGCAAGTTTTGAAACTGCGAGTTCTCTCGCATGCTGTCCACCGCTTATCTTGGACACGAACTACCAGCGCGAGCGAGCTGTGCAAATGACCCTTATAAGTTTTTAAAGGATAAAACTCCTGGAGAAGACATTTTTTTTAACACCGCGCTCCTCGGTACCTTGCAGGAGTGAGAGCCGACACAGGGCACGTACTAATCCCGACTCGGCTCACAAATATGGTGCAGTTATTTTCACAAAAAGTGACCTAAACGTGAAAATTTACACAGTTGGGTGTAACGTCTCCCAGCAGCTGAATATGTTATCGCGGAAAAGCTCAACTGCGTGTTGGATTTAGTTAATTATCTCAATAAACTGAGTCCGAGCCTAAGGATAACTCTGTGTATTCCACAAGACAAGCGTAGGCCGCATTAGAACATATTCGGGCTCCTAAATATCTTTTTGGCAGAACGTGTTCAGCGCAAACCCAATTTTCATTAGCTTCATTTAGGAGGTAAAGAATTGTGAATACACCTTTTACTTAGTCCGCTTTTATTGATTTTACAGGTGCCTCAGGAATCAATATTAACTCCGTCCTTTAAATTATATAATAAAGATCATTTGTGCTCCTTTCCGTTCTGATGTGGCAACAAGGAAGTCGAAATGAGCTGATAAATCTGCGCAATGGAGCAATGAAAAAAAAGAGCTGCTAACAATGACTGTGTAGCAGGGAAATCACTGCTTCTCTGCAGCACTGTTTTTTTTCTAGAAAACTAATTACGCGTTACTCTTTATACTGACGAGCCTACTGACAAGCATGTTAGACAAGCGCCTAAATCAAAATGCCACTGAAATACTTTTCCAGAAAACATGCATTACTACTAAAACCCCGCAACGCATCTCATCACCGTTCTCTTGATACAAGCTTAATCCATGATTAGTAAGAATGCGTCAAAATTTCGGCAGAAAGTAGTTTTTGGGCTACCAACACAGCGTCCAGACAAGGGGCGATTGGTTTAAAGCGACCAAGCCTTATTTTTCACGGTCGAAAACCAGACACAGCGAAAAATGTTGGTGAGTTTAGAGGGGGGGGGGGGAGAGGTGAGGTTTGTTTAGGACCGAGTCCTTCTACATAGGCGCAACCGCCACTGGTGAAAATCGCCACGAGCGCGAATTCTGTTTCAACCAGGCATTGCCACCAACTTAATAACAGAAGAATTGGCGTATGGAGGGCATCGTTACAACTCTAACAAGCAGGGAAAAAGTTCCCTAAAATGCTTCCATTGGTCAGCCAACTAGCCAGATCTCAAGCTATACATAACCTCAAAATTGTTCTTTGGCACTGTTCTTGACTTTTATGAGCTCCCCGAAGCTTGAGATGATAGCATGCCTGACGCGTAGCCAAATAAATCTAGAAGTTCAATCTTATTCAGTTTAGCGTGTGTTGTGTTGAATTGAAGTGAAGCGACAACGAACCGTAGGTCATCTGACTGACGGCATCTCTCTTTGTTGTTTCCATTCGTAATTTTTCAGAATTTGCGTTGCGTGGGAGAGATCCCGAAATCCCACCGCTTTGTAATCTTAAGGTAAGTTTAACGCTATGTGATGGTGAACGAAAGAACAGTGCCCGTGTCTTTGAAGCCATACGCATAGAGGACAACTCAACGTAGAAGGTACCCATTGACGCTATTGAGTCATAGCGTTAATTCTGAGCTTAAGTGACCCCTAAGTTTTGTTGGCTAGTGTGGGATCTCCCGGAAGCCCTATGTGCGCCACAGACCACGCGAGGCGACTAGCCACTGAGTGAGGCTTCATTTCAGAGACGCGATGCTCAAGGCAACCGTCTTTCGACAAGCTCAGCCGTGGGGAGCAATTAACGGGGAGCTAAGTGAGAAAACGAGCAAGAGGTGCCGTAGTGGAGTCTATGGCAGTAGTTTCGACCACTTTGGATCATTATTGTGCGCCGAAATCACATAACGCCTAGACGTAGATTGGCGCCCGCTGTCACCATAGACCTTCATCGGTGGTGTCACCGTCCCTGTCATAAAGTCCTTTCTGCCTCTTGCCGGTAATAAGCAATGTTGTGGGAGCGCCACCAATGCATCCGCTGCAGAGCGTCGTGTTCTGAACGCTAGATATATTTTTGAGGCCGTAGTTACACACATCAAGCAGCTCTAAGAATGTGCGAGCACTCTCGCCACCTTATCCACAAATACACTACAGAATATGATGTGGTTCAAATTTGGAATGCTTTGCCAGTTGAAGTTGTCGTACAAGCGGATGTACATGAACTCGAACGTTCCATTGAAATTTTGCGTCGACGGCGTGTAACGTGACGCTATGAGATGTCTATTTTATCTGTTGCGCATTGTATTCATGTATATCCTCCCTGTAACAACGCTCAAAGGAGCGTTCAAATAAAAAATAATTCAGTGATTGAGAAACAGGGAAGCTAAGCCACTACTTCTTTTAATCCGCATTACCACTGGTGTAACCTCCACATATTTTTAGCAGGTTAGTGGTTCAGTGGTTTAAATGCTATACAGAATTGAAGCGTTTAAATACTCTAGGTGTCGTTCATCAAGATTCTTTTGCCAAGGCAGCTTTTTACAAAAAAATCGCAGCCATGTTCATGAAAGAGATGGGCCTCTCTGAAATGGTAGCCGCAAAATGGGCATTGTGCAAACTTCTCTTTGTAGTTGGTTCCCTTAGCTCGCCATGCCTCTCACAGCTTCTTATTTATCTAGTAGAAGTAAGAACATTGTGTTTCGTTGCGTAGACCTTGCATTCCAGAAGAGGGTAAGAAAGTGCCATTGCTGGATCATAAATGAAAGGATTCTGTTGCCGAAGTGTCATACGATTAAAGTATGCAATTAATGAACCGGCTAAAAGTTCGCAACTTCCTTCAAAAAGGCTGCCATCCGCCACCAGTGAGAAGTGAGAAGATTCCTGCGTCAGAAAAACTCCCTCACTGCGAAGCACCCGATTCCAACAACAATGTGCACCACCTACTCCCGACATGTCGAGGAACTTAGCTGATGAGCGGTCGTATTCTTCTTGAAGCAGGCCTCTACTCCAATACTGACTCGAATTTCCACTTGTAGGTGGCGGAAAAAATTGCGAGTGGCTGAATTTGGCTAACCCTGAAATTCAAGCGAAACACAAGGACGCTTGCAAAGCGTCTGAGGCTCGTCCATGGCAGCTGCGCTACACGCGCGCGACAGCCGTTCTATATATACCAACGCGACCACGTGGCTATGACGTGGTATCTCATGGTCTTACGACACCCCATCAGATGTCAGCACGGAGTTTCACATCACCCCATTGGACGTTCAAAAGGTGAGAAGGGAAAAGGTCAACCCAAAGGTCACCCAGCATCAAAGCTCAATGGTCAGAAGTCGAACTTTTACTAAAGGTTATGGGTAGATGTAAAGGGTTAAGGACAAACACCATAACTGTGTCTGAAATTGTCATACATGGTTAATGTGGTTGGGCTGAAGGCTGTTCAAGGTCACTGTGTGGCCTACGCGACGACTGCTTTACCTAGCGTAGTGAAGTTTTGTAGAGATAGCTACATTACGGTAGCATTTCGAGCCTTCAGCGAGGCGGCGCCGTGGCTGTGGCTGCGCCGCCACGATGTCACATGGTCAGTCACGTGGTGCGGAGCAGCTGCCGGCGGTGCGGCGCCGTGTCTAATCATGTGGTTCGTCACTTGGTTTGTCACGTGACCAATTTCCACTCGACCAGCTGTAGCTATCGCATCACTCCAGGTTTAGCCAAAGCTAAACAACCGCCAATTTTTTTCGGTTTAAATTATTTACGCTTGAAGTTTATGTGACCTTTTTACTCATAAACGGATTTGAGTAATATTTTATCAGGTTTTTCACTGACAAGTTTTATGCAGTGTGGCAACTTTCGGGCCACAAGTAATAAAAGGAAAAAATGAATAGAACTTCGACAACGCTAAATCTACGTTTAAAATTGCATTTACAGTGATTTATAGAGCAGTGATTTGATTCCTTCTCGACAACTGTTTTCACCCTGCCGAAAGAAATTTTGCTCTCTTCAAAGTATTAGCCACTGTGATTGGATGGCGTCACGACCCTCTCGGCCAGTAGTAACTGCACGGACTACACGACTGTGCCAGAGCCCTCAAGTGACCTCTCTACGCCAATTGCCTCCTGCCATGGTGGCATGCTAGCAACAACACGGTGAGAAGGTTTACTCCTCCTTCCTATTCCAGGTTGACGACCACCCATTCTGCGACACGGACGGACGGACGCTAGCTTCTCTCGGGAAAAGGAAATTTAAGGTGGCAGATGAGCCATGCACTTTTTCTTCACATAGACGGACGGACACCGGTATGGCAGGCTGGCACATAACCACATGCTACGGTGGACAGTATTCAATGACGTCACACTGTCACGTGACATCTTTCCAGCAGTCATTCATTTAAAAAGAGGAATTTGACACGGTTCTCTTTGTGGACAAAAAGCCGGCGTCGTCGTTGTCCACGTAGTCGGCGTTGTGAGCGAGAAATCCCCTGTAACCCACCAAAAGGCGCTAACTAGTTTCTGTGACCTTGGGGCTTGATCACTACCTGATGACGGACTGCGAGCAAACTAACTGCACCCACAGGTGGCAGTTAAATTAATTATTATTCGCAAGTTTGCAATAATGCAAATGCAAAAAATGCAATGCGAATGCAATAAACCAAGTAAGCACTATAAGTGGCGCACCCAGTCGAATGCTTTCGAAAACGCTAAGAAGAAATCTTGCAGTTCGCACGAAGACTTGGATCTATGTTCGCCCTGAGGCGTTTCGAAACCCACACAGCGAAGCAAGTTGAGGCAAACAGAATTTATTACATGAGCGCAGATAGCCTGTTTTGCATAATTGAATACCAGGCTTCTGTAACACGACTCTTATTCGGTGGCAAAAAGTTCAGGACTGCTTTCTTAACTGCAACGCTTTTTTATTCCTTTTGCTGCATGAGTCACAATCGGAATCGTAAAGCTGACTGAATAAATATGCAACGATGACTCTGCTCTGGTACCTGCAGCTCTTGAAGCAAACTTATTCATTACGAAGCTAGAACGCGACGTTTTCGCACAAAAAGCGCTGCAGCGTATATCAATCGTTCCCCGAATGGCCATTTGCTTTAACAAACCCGAAGCCTCGTGTAGGCAGTGATTATTTATCAATTCATGTGTAAGTCTGTTTTGTGGAAGAATTATTGCACTTTTTGCAAGTGATTGCAAGTTTTTTTTAAATATATGACAATAAATGTAGTGAACCTTTTATATCTAGGCTTGATTATTTTAGTGATCCTTTAAAAGTTCTTGTTCATTTGTTTTCTCATTTTCGGGATTTAGTCGGTCACGTTAACGCTGTTCTCAGCGGAATTACTTGTCGCTGGAGGTTTTCGCCTGCTACGTTCAGCAAACAGGCTTCTATGTACGCGTACTTTAAAATGCTCGCATAAGCTCACAGGCATTTAGTGTTTCTTCCTTTCATCTTAGGAAGATAATTTTCAGGTTTTCGACAACTAAATCTTCAGACATCATTTAAGCGCCAGATGCACGTTTGCATAACCAAGAAACACTCACATACACAGGAAAAATGGACACTCACAACGTGTTTATTGCAAAGAATCATGCTATATGTTAGCTGTGCGTCGCGCATGCGCGCACAGTATGCACTAACGTGTGAAATGAAAACCTGGTGGTCACAGACACATTAAGAAACATCTTGTCTTGTGGCAGACTGAAGACCGCGTTCCAATCTGTAAAGGATAATTGAAGCATTGCTTACGCATTCGTTATTCCTTTTATTTGTGCGACACGCTTCCAGCAGTTCACGTACGCGCCCAACTTTACTTGAGCAGAAAGACGATTTGGCGTACATTGTGCGTATTATTTGAGAAGGGAAACAACAACGCAAACAGGAAGCAGGAGGAGCTCATCTCCTTTGTCATTCTGCTGTTGTGTTTGTCTTTTTATGTGTTGTAGTTTCTTGCCTTTTCTCTTATAAAGTCGCTTCATACTGTCGAAATGTAGCGCACACTGCTGGCAAGACATGCAATCCGCCGCAAAGTGCACTTTTCCTATGATATGAATTTCATTCGTGCTTCCGCAACCACTCGTCCACACATCGGCGAGATTGGCCGAAACAGTCTTTTCGCGAGACAGTGATATTTAATGTACAAATCCTGATATATACGGCACATTGGGCCGTATATGCGTGTCATGTTGAAGCAGTGGGTGCGATGCGCTCCAGGATAGCTCTCACCTTCTCCCCTAAGGACTCACTATAGCTCCTCGCAAAACCATGTACTGTTTCTTTCGACTACCGGACGATGTTCCACGTGGGTGTCGCATTCTTTTGAGCAGCTTTGTGCAAGTTCCCATTTAACCAGCGGCATCACCCACTCCAATGCCTCTATGTACTTCACAAAACGGTGGTATTCATGTCTCCGCTTATAGCCCAGGTCTCCAAGCAAGCTGTTGGTCAGGTAAGTGGACACCATTGGTGACAGGGCCCAAACAACGTATGCTCCCAAGAACAATTGGAAAGGCTCCTGGTATCCGCTGCGGTTCAAGTACGCGGAGTCGAGCTGCGCAAACAGGAAAGCGGTGGAGGTTCACAGTGTCATCCGAGGGCCATAGTTGGGAATCATCCGGAAGATGACCGTTTATCGCTCTTCGGAGGTCTGGAACGCTGAGGTTGTTGAAGTGGGGCAGGTCGTCACTGGCCCCAAAAGCGCGCACCATATCAACAATATCATCGTGCGTCGTCAGCACCTCTCGGATCATAGTCGAGTAAGACTGGCCCGTGCGTCCCACGATCTCCGTGCACCACCTAAGGTAGTCGACCACATTCCCTCTGGCATAAAGTGTCTCGATGTCCCTGATCCACTGGATGCTTCGTGGGTCCAGGCTCATGTAGATGGTGTTCTCTGAGGGATGCAATGGGTGCCGACCCACGTAGAAGGCCCAGAACATAGGCATGCCGAGGTGTAGGGATGTTCGCACCAGGGTGCTGAGAATCTGTGGTCGTGTCGCAGTAGATTTCTCTGGCCATGGGAGGCCAAGATCATTGAGGAAGGCGGTGAATATAGAAGTATTTCTCAGCTCCCCCTGCAAATGATTAGGGGCACTCTAAACTATGAAGGTGATTTACAGGGAGATTGTTGCCAGTAAGTCTGACGAGCATTTTGCAAAATTAAAACCTGTCACGGCCATTTTCTTTAAGTTAGAAAGCCAGGAAATGCTGATTTCTTTACAAAACTTGAGGGCAAATGTATTAAATGTGAAGGCCAATATACAGGCATCAATTCGCGAGGCACACAGTAAGCGGCTAGACACCATGAGAGCAATCGTGGCCTTTATGTTAGTTATAAGAAATTAGGAGTACTAGCTGACAGCTTCAATGCACCGGACTTGCACGCTACAAAGCAATGCACTCGGGATAGTGGCAGCAATTTCGGTTTTGTGCTACCAAACACAGCGAAAGTAACATGTTCCAAGTGCTGCACAGTCATTGCTGGCGACTTACGATACCCGATGAGTCTACAGCCGCCTAAGATCACAGGCCAGGCGTTGCGGGTGTGATTTTTTATTTATTTATTTTTATTGATACAAGTACCTGCAGCACTACAGGGTCATTATTGCAGGAGGGAGAATTGGATGAAAATGAACATGTGACCAATACTTAGCAAAGCTAAGCACAGTTGGTAAAAGCAAAACAGTAACAAAATACTTAACATCGATAAGTAATCTCGACGGTAAACGGTCTTCAATGTACGGCGGCGCAAAATTACAACACAGAAAGGGGAATGGTATACTATCGCATGAAGCGTCAGGCCAAACAAAAGATATGAAGCTAACGGGATAATATTAATCGGCGGCAGAATGCTTGGTACTCATTGTTATCGGTACAGATATTTTGCACTTTGCGTACACCACTGTATGACATGGCATGCATTGATTTTCCGTCGGATGTCCGAGCACGAATGTCTAATTTGCTCAGCTGAAGCGTTGATAGTAAAAGAATTTCACGTAACGAAAAAGAGGGGGCTAAGATGGTAAACATGCATGACAAAATGAGGGCTACATACCCAACCGATACTTTATTAAAAAAACACGAAGCTGAAGTGCAGTGCTACAATTCGCCTCGTGGAAGTCAATCTGTTTATAAAAAATGCCGTCTCAATATCATGTTTGCAGGTTAGGCCGCCGCGGTGGCTCAGTGGTTATGGCGCTCAGCTGCTGTCCGTAAAGACACGGGTTCGATGCAGGTCACTATGGTTAAAATTCTGCGGAGGTGACATTTTAGAGGCCTATGCGCTATGCGATGTCACTGCACGAACCCCAGGTGGCCGAAATTTCCAGACCCCTTCACTACGGCGTCTCTTATAGCCCGAGCCACTTTGAGACGTTGAACGCCCTTTAACAAAACTACTATCATGTAGCACTAATGATGGTGTGCAGACGCATTGACTGCCTGCTAATCTGATATGATATGCCTCCAAGATTTCTCTGCCTACTCTATCTGTCCCGTGCCTAAGAAGATAACTTTAATCGACCAGGGGTCTGCATTTGAAATCCGACAGTGAACGGCAAAATTTCCCCTCCTCCCGTCACTGACCTTACTGTTTTGCTCCCTAGCCCTTTCAAATAACGCTGTGTTGCCCTATGCACATTCTGTTGCAGTTAAATAGAATATCGTAAACTACGTAACCTCTGCACCGTGTGAAACGGAGTCGGTGCTTTTTAGCGCATATCAGCCTTTTCATTTTTACCATCATCGGTCATATTTTTGATAGATTGCTGAAGCGAATAAAAACATATTTAAGTGTTCTGCGAGCAGAGAAAACGAACATGTATATCTTAGCGAGCCCCTCATTTCACTACCCTTGTCTTCTCAGTGGCTTCCTCAGGACGCCAAAATGGCACACTGATCATGAGTGCTCCAGAGCAACGTGGAGTCATTTTTTACAGCCATAAACCAAAGTTTGTTAAACCTCTCAAGTTCTGCATTACTAATTCCAGATGTAGAAAGTGATGGCGTTTCCTATGTTTTTTCATTATCCGTTTATTTTGAGGTAAATAAATAAATCAATTAATAATAATTTCATTTTTGCGCCTACATTTTAGCCTAATAAAGACTGACACCAGTTATGAATTGCAGAAAGCTTAGGGTAGCCTGATCATGCAGTGAATAAATGTTTTGATACACGACGAAAAGATGAGCGGAAAAAGCGCTTCGTAACGAAGATTAAAAGATAAAGTCATTTAGATAAATAAAATAAAGCAATGCGCTATCTTTTGGAGAATCTGAAAGAACTGCTGCACGCTCAGAATATGACTTTGCTATATGGGATTCCGTCCTGTTAAATAATTATAAATAAAAATTTCCGCTATAGCGTTAAAGGCCCATTGTCTCAGGAAAGCTGGCGTCAGCGTCCTTAGCCGTGAGCCTATAATCAATGAAAGAACCCCCATAGAAACAACCGTGGTGGCAGTTGCGTAACTTAGGGCACGTGATATTGAGACGTCATCACAACGTGTATACCGGAGAGTGAGCAAACTCCCATCCGTGCAAATGGCAGTTGATTACTCGCGGGAGGTTCCTCGGGAAGAGCAACTTCGGTCTCAAGCGCCACCTGTGGCAGTACACGCCATCGCACGGCAGCGGCGCATCGCTAAACAGCTGCCCCACTGCGCCAGGGCTGGTAAGAGGACTCCCAGATATCTATGGATATAGTGTTGGAAATCAGCAATTCCGAATATTTGGCCATTACCGAATTCCCGCAGCTGCATAGTAACCATAACTCGAGGCTTAAGTGTTTCTACCAGTTTTCTTCATTTGGTTCTGTAATAGCAGTGAAAGCTACCGCGCCCCAAGAAAACTTTGCGAACATTACCAGTCCACTGGGTTCTGCGTCGATCTCGGCTAAGTTTCTTTCTCTTCGCTTACCATCTTTTCTGCACACTGCACACTTCCGTGAATGCCATAATAAAGCATCTTTATTTGAGTGCAGCGATTGTCCACTCCTTTCTTCCCCTTCTTTGCCCCTCGCACTTTTTAGTCACCCAGAAACCGCTGCTCATTCTCGTTTCAAAATACTTCTACCTCAACACTCCTGTGCGTTCATGGTCCTGAGCAGTCGTGTCTCAACAAGCGGAGCACTCGAAACAGATTTCTCATGCAACACCACCAGCAGACGGGGTGTTCAGGACCTCATTTGTTAAAAGAAGTGTTAAAAGCGGCCATAGCCTTGTGGCTCACATTGGTGAGGCAGCGGAACAGGAACCCTGCAGCTTTTCCACTGGCCTTGGTGGAGTGCAGAGAAACCTTCTGGAGGAGGATGTCTTTAACGATCCGCCTAATGAAAGCTGTGCGGTACTTGTCCAGGGGTGCAGGATAGCGGTTCTTGACTCCATCCCATCTGTGGCACACGTGGCTGTCGACAGAAAATGGTAAAGAGGCTCCTTTCACTAACAACGACGGTTTTAGAAGTAATTTCTAAATTATCAAGTGCAGATTTTTCCGCCACCATGTCCCGCATTCTTGTATAAAAATCTTCACGATTGAAATATTGTAAGGCACCTCTATGAAAATATTCAAGCTTTTGGTACTTCTACCATTGCGTATGAAAATTTTGCTATTAAAATTTTTCAGTCGCTCGCATT
This sequence comes from Amblyomma americanum, assembly GCF_052857255.1. Taxonomy (NCBI): domain Eukaryota; kingdom Metazoa; phylum Arthropoda; class Arachnida; order Ixodida; family Ixodidae; genus Amblyomma; species Amblyomma americanum. Next base: position 63,804,026 of record NC_135505.1, on the reverse strand, counting down.
GTGTAGAAAAGTCCTCTAAAAACTTGTTCCCGTTAAAAAGCCTAGAATCTCTGGGTACGGGCGGTGACGTGAAAAGTGTTTATTTTTTGCCGGAGGGGGGGGGGGGGGGAGGAGCACGTTGTCTTTAAGCTAGGCTACACCAACGTTTTTACGTCGCTTCAAAGGCCATGCCAAACTCGCTTCTGGATCTCGCCACGGAGTCGTTCCGTTTGCGCGGATTGTAATCCTTCTCCTCCCTTTGGGCCTAATAGCCAGCCCCTCTAAATAAACACACTTTCACTTACTTTGGATAATCGGTTTCTAAGCTTCTCATATCCGCTCGATAGCGGGCTCAGATGCTTACAATGTCCCTCGAATTAATGGCGCTAGAGTCACGGTTTCCTATATTAGTCTCTGTGGCGTATGCTACGCGTCGCGTAAAGATAGGCGGCATCGCACTCAAGACTGAACGTGAATCCTGTCTTTCCTCGTGGTGAACAAAACCAGAATGCGGCCCGCAGGTGTTGGGATATGGTAAAAAATTGACGTCCCTTGGAGGGCAAAACCGTACAAATACATAAGTTGGCACGATTACCATTGTACCGGAAAATGCGCGGTTCGCCTTCATATCTGTCGACGGTCCCAACCTTCTTCTGATTCGTGCCTTCCAAGCATTTTGGTTTCTAAATTGTTTTCTGCGGTTACAGTGCCTAGAAGGGAAAAGTGTGAGGAGCTTGCCCGGCCGTGTGAAGCGCTTGGGGAGGATACCGGCAGATGGCGCTGCAGCACGCTTACGCGTCAGCTTCCACGGCTTCAGCAATGGTAACTCGCATTTTGCACGCTGCGACCACGGAATTCATTTGATCGTGCTTATATGGAGCTCACTATCTAACATAATGGGAGTCTGAACTACAATTTGTGGGTTTTCGGAAGCATCTTCTATCTGTCCTCTATCTGCCCAAGTTTACACTCCTCTGCTCAAATTTGTTCAGCTTCACCTGGCATGCGCACCGTAATTTTTCGCATAACCTTGAGAGTGACTGCGCATTTATCTTCCTCGTGTGCCACTCAACATAGGCAGCATTATCTGATGCTTAGTAGAAAGCCATCAGGAAACAGTTTATTACGGATTTCCACAAACGGGGAAAATCAGAACAAAAAAAAGGCGTCTTTCTTTGTCAACGGGATGACTAACAGACGGCTTCACGGAGCTCGTGGAACAATATATTCCAAACATGCGCAACATACAGTGGTTCCATGAAGCTTCATCAGCTGTAAAAAAAAATCTACCTTCAGGCCACCTTTATCAGTAAGGATAACGGCTTCCAAGACAATCTTCGGCAAAAGCGCTGCCTTCCCCTTGGTTCTTGAGACAAAGACGCCGAATATCTGATGCCAACACCCTGTTAGAGTCTGAAACATGACGACGCTCCTTAACCTGGTTACGCCAAAATGTGACAATTTCTTCTTGTAACACTCATAGAATGTTGTGCTCCAAGGCACAAACAGTGGCTTTGTTTTCTAGGCATTCTTAGGCACGCACCGCACTGGAAATAAAAACCGGATATCTAGGCAAATTTGACAGAAACACGTGCTGCACGGTGCACTCCGAAGTGAAGTCAAGGAGGCTTGCCTTCCGACTGGCGTGACGCACTGGGCAGTCATTGACGCACTGGGCAGTCAATGATCTTAGCTCCTGTTGAATTAGTTTGGGGGTTTTCATTTTGATCGCACCCTAACGATTGGGACCATAGCCACGGGAACCGCCTCAATGCCATTTTTGTGGAAGGACTCAAGTGGCAGGCTTTGGGCTGGAAAGCTGGCAAACCAAGCTGCCGACCCTCCATCTGGGGAGGTCAACGACATCTCTCAGCAAAACGCACTCTCAGGTTCACATGAACTGCGTCTTAAACTACGCCTTGGCCAAATCCCCCCAACGTAGAACGGGCTCACCAAGGATGAACAAGCCGGAACCACCAGAAGATGCAGAAAACAGCAGCGGCCAGCAAGAACACGTCAGCACGTCCGCTTAGCAGCCGCTTCCTTTCTTTCTTTCGGGCTAAGGCCTGCACCAACCATGCACTTCTCTTCTGCGCGTGCTGTCTCGGGGCTGGTACTACGAGTTAGGTTGATGTCGACTAGGCTGCGATTTCCGCGCATTCATTTCTACCGCGGAAATAGTACTCGCGGGTTAAACTTTTTCAAGCTGTTGTCATGTAGCACAAATTGCTATATTGAAGATATAATACGGATTGTCTCCGAATGTATTGTCCGGCAGCATGTCGGCATGCTTGAGTTTTCATTGTTGTCCATCAGCCGTAATCAGCCAGGCAGCCGTGTATCGCTTTTCCCGTACTGTTAATCTCAGTGAGGCCTTTGTTCCTGCTCGAGTCTACATCAGGTGGCAAACGCCGTATCAGCGGCCAGCGTTGAACATTTCGAACGTATGATGAACCGCCTGCGTCTTCTTGAGGTCCTACATGCCCCTGCAGTCCCAGGCCCTCCTTCCTACCTTTTATACTTGTAAAACACACCTGCTCCGCTTCCGTTATGAGGCATGGGACTAGTGCACATTGGTATCACGCCAGCTGTAATTCTTAAACGTGACGGCATAATAGGACGAATGGAGAGGAGACATAAGGAACACTGGCATTAGCGTTCGGAAGTTGATTTTCACGGGAGTATGTTTTCCTCTCGTTAAAGTTTTGAGCATATCCCTACGTGCAATGTTTCTGGAAGCGTACTGCTCTTTTATTAATTAAAACATGGATCTCCTGAATTGTTGATTGTCTCCGAGAAGTCAGCCGGCTTCTGTACTACAAACTATTTTAAATATGGCTTCAAGGACACCGCAGAAAGTATTAAGTTCTGTGACAAGCGCGTCCAGGTTGCTCCAAATTTAGTCACATTTTGTACAGATCAGCGTGTGCCAGGCCAGCAGTTGCTGTAGTAAAGTTTGTTTCTACATGAGCAATATGTCGATATATGCTGTACACGTTCCTGCAATCAACCAGAGTTGTTGGCTTAATGTTTATCACGTAATTTAGATGTTTTATTCTTTGTTAGCCTCGTGTGCGTACACTTAGGTAATTGTGTCCTGTTCTTTGTTTTAACTTACAGCTCATTGAGTTACGCATAAGAGCTCGTTAGGGACAAAACTCTTTCCGCTTCTGGCTGTTCAATAACACCAGTCGGTGCGTCAAATTCTGAATATTCTCATAAATTCCGGAAGGGAGTAATTTTGTTACGGACATGACGGTGCGCACTGCGTTCCTGTTTGTTCTTTCGAGAGGAACCCGTCGTCGCCTTGTCAGCCTCATATACACGCTGTTGAAGCACCTAAAGGGCAAGTCTTATGTCGATATCCTTACAGGTTCCTTGCAACATAGATGATATGCATTTGATCACATTGTCAGACATGCAAACTATCATTCGTTCAAGACATACAACTTTGTAACGCAATGCTTCGCAGCTCCTCCACAATTTGTAATATGTGATTTTCAGTGGTGTGCGAGTAGTACATTCTACAAACCAAATCGAAGGCGTATAGTCTAGTTTTGCTACCGAATAGAACAGCAATGGTTTACCTAAAAACCGAACCGAATACGAATCTGAAATTTTAAGAAAATTTGATTGTTGTGCTACTCTTCAATGAGAAATCATGATAAACAACGATGCCTTGGTTTCGCAGTTCTAGTTGTTGCTTTTAAACGGCGCAACACTAATATCCTTGTGCAGGATTGCAACACGAAGTCATCACATTAAGTTTTTCGTTCTCCTGTTGTGCTTATAAAAAGTAATTTTTGCTAGCGGTAACGAAATACCATAAACAAGCGCCCCATCTCGGTGCATGAGATGGGCATGGATTCACAGGAGGCATGGCCTCAGAGGTAAGGCCATGCATGCTGAACCTGCCTCGGTCCTGACGCGTCGCCCAATCTCTGAGCCGATGTATGAAAATATCGAACGCGGCCACGCAAATGAGCCGCCCCGCTACGCTGAACCCTCCATCCAGTGAGTCTACATCCCGCGCGTATCAATGGCCGTAGCATGGAGCATGGTGCGCATCGTGTATGGTCCTAGATTTTGTAAAAGTCATGGTAGAAAAATATGGCAGGCCTGATTCCAATTTCGTGGCAACTATTCGAAAAGCACTGAAAACTTGAGGGCATATCCGATTCTTTTGCAATCGCTTTCTACAATGACCCTTTATTCGGTCGAAGTGTCGAATAGGAAGATAGTTGATTCGGTATTCGAAATTATCGAATATTCGCACACCACTAGTGATATTGAATTTTGAGTCTGAGTCAGAGTCGCGCTCAAGGTGAGTCTCTCTTTCATTGTCGAACCGCTATGTACAGTATCAAAGATACATGTATCTTCAATACTCTTTTTTGATGTTTTTGTGAATCGGTATGAGGCGTTGCTTTCCAAAACTGAAACTATCGGAGTATCGGTATCAAAAATGCACATTTAGTGTATCGGCTGCCGCTGTTTAGCGTCAAATTCAGCGACAGCTTTCCAGGTAGTTACACATGACGATATGTTATGGTAGACAGTATGAGAGCTACTTCTCATCTTTATAGTTCTTGGGCTGTCTTTTTGGTTTTCGCACGCGTAACCGTCTTTCATCTCCATCTTTTCTACTGCCCGCCGCCTATGATCCTCTCCTTGGCTGGTGGGTTTCGAAGCAGCTCCCTCCGATAGACCGTGCTACATTCCTCCTCCCTCGGTACACCCTTCCTCCTCTTTCTGCGTTAACCACGTTCCGGATGGTTACCGTGGTACGCCTTCCAACACTGTCGCCGTACCCTCAGTCCACGGCAACCTTCCTTCTCCTTCCAGGGCAACTGCTCACCGGTTTCCTCTTCTCCATACCCTCGTCCTTCCAGGGTAACCTTCCTCCGGTTGAGGATTCCTCAACTCTCCTCATTCCATAACCGCCCCATGTAGGTTTCCTGTGGTAATCAACAATTGCTTACGCAGCTCTGCGCACACATCATACCTTCCTCCTTCCTAATTCGACAACCCTCCGAATGGCTACCATGGCAACGTATCCACCGGTTACTTCGACGACTACTACTAAGACAACGACATGCTGTCATGTAGAAAAACAGCGAAACCTAGATTGAACACACAAGAGAAAGAAGACACCACGAGCGCTTTTGCTTTGTTTTTTTTTATTTTAATTTTTATTACGATTACCCACTAAATTACCCAAACTTCAGCTTTTCTACGACACACTACTAAGATGCGAAACAAAGCAACTAGTTCTTAACAGCTCTGGCTGTAAAAGAATTTGCTAAGCTTTTTATTGAAGTATAGTTTCAACGTCCCCATGGCTTTACTTCAGTGCTAAATTTTTAACAAAACTGCATGCGCCGACTGACTCCATGACGAAATGCTCCTGGCCGGATTCTTTTAAACTGTTTCTAACATGGTGCGCTAAACCTCCATAAACCAAATGAGACGTAAAATTTGGAAATAATGCAGTAATTTCTGAATCGGCAAACAGTAATCCCAGCTTTATTAATATTGCCGATCTCAGGGATGCATCGAGGTATCGACGATGCAGTATCGAGTATTTGTATCGGAAATCATTTTTGGCTCGTTAGCTTGAATCGTTAAATGAAATACCATTTTTGAGGGTATCGGTTATCTGTATCAATAATAAAGTTTTTCCCTGTGTAGTGCCCATTGCTGCTCTCAAGCTGCTTTCTTTCGTTTTTTCTTACCCAAGTGAATTTATTTTCATTTTGCGAGTAACCGTTGGGGCCTGCTTCGCGGACGTAGTCTTCAAGTGAAATATGTGTTGTCCAGTAAATGAAGGTTTTCTGCCTTTACCTGTCTATGATGTTACATAATCAGCATAAACCTTAGGGCGAAGTTGTTGCATTGCTGCGAATTTTTGTGCCAACTGTATGAATGGTGTATTCAATTATAATGGGTCAAAGCGCATCACAGGCCACACCTCTATTAACGCGAAATATAGTCCCGTCCCGCGAAAAATTCGGCGTTGGCGTGTCAAGAAAAGCAGGTGACCAATCTTGCCACCTATTTCACGTGACCATATGACGTTATCAGAACCAGCCAACCATGGCAGTTGTGAGATATATTACATAACCTCACCCCTGGCTGTCTTTAAAACGGCCATGTGCCTTGGATGTGGCGCATCTCTTAACCACTGCATCTGTGCACAAGTATCCGTATCAGGATTGCCCGTGATCTATTCATATGAGGTAGAGGATGACCAACTTAGCAATACAGGCATGTCGGCAAAACTTGTGCGGCAGAACTACTTTCGCGGAAGCGATTTCTAATGGCATTGCGCTGTTATCTTGAAGTTAGCTGTACTCAGCATGTAAAGTTAGCTGCACTCTTAAAGTTAGCATAGCTTGAAATAGCATTTATGATTGGCCTAGCATTCGAAGTAAGACGTTATAACGCACGCACATTCCCATTAATTGTGCTTAATTCCTCAGGTCATTCTAAGCTATATCTAGCCCCTCAGGCAGCAGCGACTGCCATTAGATACATTTAGCATAGAGCGTAACGCTGCCGCTTGCCGGGTATAGCGGCCCGCCACAACGCACGCGCTGATTGGTCCCGACGCACAAGGAGTGCGCGCTGTTGAAGGGAACATGGTGCCCTCTGGCGCCCCAGGGCGATCTGCACATACGCAGTGGAGGCTCGCGGAACGCGGTAGTGATCGCGGTAGCCCATATGATAAATGTATCCTTTATTGCACCACCCAGCACTTCTCTCGAAAGCTCTAGATAGATTTGTGGACGACTGTCCAAGACGGCTATGAGGCGACACAGTGTACGTATGACTTCTTAAGCCATTGTAAGTGAGGGGGAGAATAGTGAGGGGGAGAATTTTCAAACACGGTATTCTTGCTCAAATTATAACTTTCGGCAGAGATAATTTAAATTTCTTACATGTGAGGATGGGAAGCTTTATATTGTCATGGAACAAAGGGCTGGGACGCCGTCCACCAGCAACGTTCCCATAAAATCCCTCAAGGTGCGCGTGCAATCCGCCAGCTCCTTGTCTGTTGGTGCTACCTGGGGCTACCTTTTGACATTATTCTCCCCTCCCGCCGAGGGCTGTCGACTATCACTCAGTTAATCGAAGTCGTTCATGACTTGGCCCTCAGCATTGATACCTGCAGTCAAACTGATATATTACTACTAGATTTTTCCAAAGCGTTTGATTGCGTGTGCCATAACAAACTAATCGCAAAGCTGCAGTGCATGATCGGGCGGGGGGAAGTTCTGGGTTGGATCAAAGAGTTTCTATCTAACCGTTCTCAATTTGTAATCTTTCAAAATATGCCTTCTAAAATAACCGCGGTCACTTCGGGAGTTCCGCAAGGCTCCGTTCTTGGCCCACTTCTCTTCCTTATCTATATTAACGATATAACCACTCAGATTAAATGTAACATTAAGCTATTTGCAGACGACTGCATCATCTACAGGAAAATAGAAAGTCCGGAAGACCACATTGCGCTTTCCCAGTCACTTGACGCTGTGGTGGATTGGTGTGATAGATGGCAGATGACCGTCAATTCTAAAAAATCAGTGTGCATGACAGTAACCAGGAAAAAAGTATCCTCATCTTTCCCTTACAGCATTCACGGTACGCCACTCATGAAAGTCTCCCAGCATAAGTATCTTGGTGTTACACTAACCGCTGACTTTAGATGGGACGTACACATCGCTAATGTAACATCGGCAGCCTTACGAAAACTGTTTTTTTTGAGAAGATGCATCCGACTCGCACCAGCATCTACTAAACTCCTAGCATACAAAACTTTCATAAGACCTATTTTAGAGTACGCTCACACTGTTTGGTTTCCGCAAACAACCACTAACATAGCAAAACTAGAAAAAATACAAAGAAAGGCACTACGGTTCATCCATAACAAATATAAGCGTACTGACTCCCCATCGAACCTTGCAGCTATTTCAGGACTCCCGACGCTATCAATGAGAGCAAAGCACGCGCGTTTAAAATTTTTGTACCAACTGTTGCATAACGATTATAACATCAATGTGTCAAAATATATTTGCCCGTCCCAGACTCGACCGACACGACACAAACATGCGCTCACTCTAACTGATTATTCCTATCGCACAGATGCACTTAAACATTCATTTTTTCCTGTAGCCATCCGAGAATGGAACAAACTGGATGCCTCGATTACTCATGCGCCGACCTTAACAACGTTCGCTACAAGGCTCGAGGCCGGTATTGCCGCAGAGTAACGCTCTCAGTGATGCACATGGGCCTCTGGGTATTGATAATCCGTTTCACATCCGTTCTTTCTTGTCGTCTTAATCAGTGCATCACCCCTTGCGTAGTCATAGTTTGTTTTCCTGGGTTCAATTGTCCGCTATCCTTCAGTATTATTATTGTTTCCAACATATACTTATCTTGTCTTGAGCGCCAAGGTTTTTTTTTTTTTTCGCTTCTACGTGCATGTTGTTCACTGTTAGCCGTGTTTGATCACTTCATATGGTAACCTTGTCTGGAGCCGATTGTACATAGTTTGTCCTCAAGTAGGCAAATGAACCACTGTTCTACCAGATTTATCTTTGCATGTGTCCTTGCCGCATTTTGAAATTTCCTTGTGTTGTGTGATGTAGTTCTTGCCTCATTGTAACTGTTGTGTATGCCCACCTGCTAGGGCCCCGTAAAGGGGCCTGCAGTATTGAAAATAAATAAATAAATAACTGAAAAATATTAGGGCGCAACTTGATAATTAGAGAGGTTAACGGGGCAACCACAAATTAATGGGCAAAATGGCAGGAGACAAATGGGCTCCGTGCGACAAAACACGAGCTGTCCAAGTGTTGTCAGTTCGTGGTTGAAATAGGGTTTCATACGGAGTACGTGCACTACTTAAGGCTGGGGCCGACGGCCCGCACTCTGCGCAGAATCGTCGGGCAGAAGTTCATAAGTCACATCTGTGATGCGACGCAACACTCTGTAGGAGCGAGAGTAGAGGCATAAAAGTTTCACCAACAAGCCTGGGCGCCGGACTGGGGACCACACCCACACTTGGTCGTCGGATTGGTACTCAACGTGTTGGTGTCGCTGGTTGTAGTGGCCTGCGTCTGATGTGCGTGCGGACGAATTGGCGGGCTTCCCCTGCGTGTTGGACAAATTCCTCAGAGTTTGGCGTGAGCGCCAGGTCGTCGGTACCACATGGAAACATGGCATCAGCCATTGTGTGCATATCGCGGCCATAAACGAGGCGAAATTGCATCATGTATGGGAGGATCTCGTCCCAAGTCTTATGCTGGACGTCTACTTACATGGGTGAGTCGCTATGTTGAGATCTATAGTTTCGTTTTGTTGAGTCGCTCGGTGAGATCATTGGACTGCTCATGGTGGTCAGCAGTGTTGCAATGGCTCGTGTGACTGAACTTGAGTACCTTGGGCATGAACTGCGCTGTGAAAGCCGTTCTTTGATCGGTGGTTAGGTATGATCGTGCGCCGGGCCGTAAAACAATGTGGTGCATGAAGAACTGCGCGATTTAAGACGATGTGTAACGCAGCATAGCCTTAGTTTCTATATCTATAGCGTGACGGATAGTCTGTCGCGACAATGGTCTGGTTATTGCCAACCGATGATACCAGAAATGGGCCCAGCAGATCCATGCCGACTTTGTCAAAGGGTGTGCGATGTGGTGCGACCGGTTGGAGTAAACTCGCGGTCTTGAGTGGAGGTGACTTGCGGCGTTGACATTCACGGCAACCATGGACGTAGCGGCTGATGGTTGCAGCAAGTTTTAGCCAATAATAAGCATGGCTCACTCGAGCGAGCGTGCGTGTATATCCCAAGTGACCACAGGTGAGCTCGTCGTGAGAGGCAAAAAGTATGACGGTATGGAGGTCTGATGGCACGACGAGAAGGTAGGCGTGGTCAATGTGGCTCTTGTTTTTGCCGAACAGGATACACCTGCGCATGCTTAAGAATTAAAGTTTCCAGGGAAAACTCTCATGGTACGGTAGCATTGCGGCCCTCTAATTGGTTAATGACAGATTGTAAGTTTATGTAACCTACCTACCTCGCCATTACTTAGGAATCGCTAACCACTCCAAGGACGGAACTGTCGTCATCCGTGCCATCGTCAGTTAGCTCGACCGGTGCGCGGGAGAGCGTGTCCGCTTCTTCGTGCTTGTGTCCAGATTTGTACGCGATTTTGTAATCCGATTCTTGGAGGCGGAGGCTCCACCTTGCTAGCCGGCCTGATGGGTCCTGCAGATTGGCCAGCCAGCTCAAAGAATGGTGGTCTTTCACGACTTTGAAATGGCGGCCATAGAGGTAAGATAGAAATTTCATCATGGCCCAGAAAACTGCGAGACAGTACTTTTCCGCAGTAGAGTAGTGGATTGCGTCGTGAGACAAAACGCGAATCGCACAAGCAATCACTCGTAACGCGCAGTCTTGGTGTTGCACAAGAACAGCACACAGGCCGATGTTGCTGGCGTCGATGTGGACCTGCAGGAACTGCTGCACCTGCTCTCTTGTAACCGCTTTCGTCACAAACTCAGTGACGGTACAGGGGGATGGGGGGGGGGGTGCGCACGAGGCCAGCGAAGTGCTGTTCTTTATCCCCGCGCATTAATTGGCGTAAATTTTAGCTTCCGATCTGGTTGGGTCAGCTCGCCGGAAGAACCACGTCATGTCTTCAACATACATGGCGACCGCCTCGTTGCGCATCTGAATCCGGTGCTGCAGAGCGCGTTTAGTTGATTCCCGATGATCCGCGCTGGTGTATGGCTCGATGCAGGCAACGGCGGAACTCACGCCATGATGCCAAGACCTGCTCGTTGTTCTCGTACCTCGTACGAGCGCCGTCTTCCAGGCTGCAAAATACTTTCTGCAGCTTCGCGGAGTCGTTCAATGATTGAGCTAGACGACGCGCTCAGAGGTGCACTGCAGCAAGTCTGCAACACAATACAAGTCAGCTGATGTGCACAAAGTTTCCCTTTTGCCAAATGGTGACACCTCAGAAATTTCAATACATCGGCTGGTCGCAGCATTCACCTGCTCCTGGATCATACTATAGATTTTGTAGCGATAGCGACGTTACGGTGGCATTTCGAGCCTTCAGCGTGGCAGCGTGCCGGCACCGCTAGGCTGTCACGTGAATGGACCCATGGTGCGGAGCAGCTGCCGACGGCGGGGCGCCGTGGCTGATCACGCGGTTCATCACGTGATTGGTCACGTGACCAAGATCTACTCGGCCAGCTGTAGCATTGCCGTCACTCCAGGTTTAACCAGAGCTAAACCACCAGCATTTGTTTATTTCAATTACAGCATCTCCTACACGGACCGGTGCCACAGGGATAGATTGGCAACGTTTTTACAGAAAGACGTTAGCGGCACGTCTTCAGCCGGCAAACTTGCGAACCAGGTTACCAGACCGGTGCCCGGCAAAGGCTTAGCTAAGGTCGTAATCCTACACAGGCATGAAGCCTATATCCAAAAGGCAAAATGGCGAAATCCCCCACTCGCGAAACGGCCTCACCTGCAGTCGACGACAGGCCAGAAGACGAAGAGCGAGGCAGTGGATCATGAGCTATGGGCGCGAACGGCCGAGGCTTCAGAGCGTGGCGTTGATCTCGTATGCAAAAATCCATGAAAGATCCACAGAAAAGAAACCTAGGACGCAGGTGATCCACCACAATCACGTGTCTTTGCGGCGTTATCACAACCTGCCTTACGAATTGTGAGAAAACTGTACATCTATGCAGGGGGTAGTTAAATTAATGATTGGTCGCTCGGGAAGAGCAACCTGTGGCGCACAAGGCCCACCGGTGGTAGCACACACCATCGCAGCGCAGTGGCGCATCGCTTAACCGCTACACTACTATGCCAGGAGTGGTATGAGGGCCCCCTGGACGGGGAGGGGGAGGATAAAATTTTATTAGAAAAACGATTTCTCGTCCTTTTGAGTGGAGTCCTCAGTCCAGGGCTGCATGTGCCGCCGCGATACACCGTGCCCGCCAGAGCAGCTCTCGCTGGTTTTGCAGGTTCGTGCCGGTCAGAGCTCAAGAAGCTCTCAGTCCATGGCACCGTTTGCCACCTCTATTTTCTCGGCACGCTCGATGAGCCAGCGCTGGTCAGTCGGCCACGTGCTTTACAGGGCATCTTCCGCCGGCGAGTGATGCCGTTCGAAGGGCTTGCCGTCCACTGCGAAGGAGCAGCGCCTCGCGGAGATCCGTTTAGAGTCCGAAGATTAAGTTTTATGGTCTCGTGCCGTTTACTGTTCAACAGCAACTAAGGCTCAGAGGAACACCGTAGTGGAGGCCTGCAGATAATTCCAATCACCTGCGGTTCCTTAACGCGCATACATAGAAAAATGTCGCAGCCTTGAACCGCGATCGAAATACGACTTCCCAGGCCGGAATGCAATTAGCGTCTATAGGATGTCCAGCTGAGCACTACGCCACTACGGCGGCTGTAAGGACCAACGTTCGTTGGCTGCGCCGTTGCAACAATGACGGAGCACGAACGAGACAGTATTTGTAACCCATATACAGTTCCTTAGAAAGCCTTTCTATAATATGGCACTCTCTTCGTAGTGTTCTCTTCTACCTGCGTCTTCTACTTAAGCTTCTTTGCTGAGCTCAAAATTTCAAAAAAGTAACGTTCCGCTTGGGCTTCCTTTATGGAGGTTTAATATCCTAAAGCGACTCAGGCTATGAGGGACGCCGTAGTGAAGGGCTCGGGAAATTTGGACCACCTGATGTTTTTTAACATGCTCTGACATCGCAATGCACACGGGCTTCTAGAATTTCAACTCCATCGCAATTCGAACAGCATTCCAGGGATTGAATCCGCGTTTTCCGTATCCGCAGCCCACCGCTATAACCGCTTCCACTGCGACGGATCGTTCGATTAACTGTGGATTAACAAATTTTCAAGAAAATAAAGTTGATACGGTGCAAAGAGAGTGAATATATACTATTTAAATACAAAAGTAGGTTGAAAATATTTTTGTGAAGGTATTAATAATTACGTAAGAACAACGTCACAGCTAATAGCCTTTATTTTCCCGATGACTACAGTATTCAGGTTGGCTGGCTGGAGTCCACCCATAAAATCAGTGGACGCATTATGCCTTCATTATATTCAAGATTGATGAAATACAGAGACCTGGCGATTTTCGCAAATTTGCGATTCTTATTTCTACACTGGGGTCACAAAATTCGGCGCGCATTCGGAAGACTGGAGCGGTAGCAATCTGGCTAATTTGTGCCATAGAGAATTCTAGAACTTTGGAGAAGGAAACCCCGGAAAGCGCCAAACCTTCTGTGTTGCTGCCCTTTTCCCTTCGCTCGGCCACGTGCCGCCAAAAGAAACACGCCGTGCGCGCTGTGGACGAATGGTTTAGTTTGTTTTATGGTGGTTTAACGTCTCAAAATGACTCAGGCTATGAGGGACGCCGTAGTGAGGAGCTCAGGAAATTTCGACCACCTGGGGTTCTAGCGTGCACTGACATCGCACAGTACAGTGGCCTCTAGAATTCCGCCTTCATCAAAATTCGACCACCGAGGCAGTGATCGAACCCCGTCTTTCGGGTCAGGAGCCAAATACCATAACCACTGAGCCACCGCGGCAGCCCGCTGTCGACGAATCGAGAAGGTTGGATTAAATGCTACTCATTACCGACGGAGACGGCTTAGCCATAAGCATGCTAAGTGATGACCTCTCCACTGCGATCGCGCGCTGGCGGCGGCGGGTCGGTAGAAAGATCTAGAACTTTCTGGAAAACGTCCTCCACGCCTGGCCAATGGGGACGTGCTCCGGGAAAGAGAATGAGCACGAAATTTTGCAGTTAATACTGTGTGAATGTGCGGGCCTGCCTTGGTGAGAAGAACGAACCGACTCGGAGCGGGCCTATATACGGATGAAGGGTGTTGATTGCTGCATGCCAGCCAGTGCCGCCGTTTCAACTTCAGATCCGGAGTTCCCGGGTTCGAACCCGACCGCGGCGGCTGCGTTTTTATGGAGGAAAAACGCTAAGGCGCCCGTGTGCTGTGCGATATCAGCGCACGTTAAAGATCCCCAGGTGGCCGAAATTATTCCGGAGCCCTCCACTACGGCACCTATTTCTTCCTTCCTTCTTTCACTCCCTCCTTTATCTCTTCCCTTACGGTGCGGTTCAGGTGTCCAACGATATATGAGACAGGTACTGCGCCATTACCTTTCCCACAAAAACCAATTAATATTATTATTATTATTATTATTATTATTATTATTATTATTATTATTATTATTATTATTATTATTATTATTATTATTATTATTATTATTATTATTATTATTATTATTATTATTATTATAAGACTTCTGCACAACTTCCGGGTATAAACTCACTCTCCCCGCCACAGACCCTCGATGCAGCGCGCTTCTGTATCCGGGAAGAATCCGTCGTGATCCTTCGGTCGTCGGACTGTTGAAGTCCGCGGTGAACAATTGTGCTGTTTTGTTTTTCTCATTTCTTAGTGCAATTCCGGTGTAATGCTCTCGCGGTATTGTACTCTGTGACGACCCCCCATAATGCGCAGGTCCACACGGGACGGAGAGGCAAAGAGACACCGTATGGCTCAGTTGAAACAAACAGATATATTCAATAATTATACATGATTATTGATTATACATCAGAGGCTGGGGTGTCCGAACTTACATGCCGACGACTTCATGGGGACGATGGAGGGGCTCCGGAGTTGAACTCGAACGGTTGCTGGCAGAAGCTGCACGCCGTCGGGCTTCGGCGCTGAAGGCCCCCTTGGCGAACGATGTCGTCCTGAGCGTTCTTTCTTCCGTACTCCTTGTCGATTTTTATATCCTCTTATCCCCACATTCCCTAAGATGAGGACGCCCACGCCGGAGTGGGAGGGGCCTAGGGCTTTCACTTGGGCGCACAAACACACCACCGCGCTTATGGTCTCGCCCCCGTCACGTGTTGAGTCCGAGGGAAAGAAGGTTGTCGTCGAGGTAGCGTCGGCTGTGGTAGACGGTCTCTGGCCCGCTGACGGTTCCCGCGGGTCACCGACCTCCGTTCTCCATTAAATAACACTCGCCACTCAAGGCCGGAACGCGAGGTCACTAAAAGGCCGGGAAAGTGGTCCCTTGTCCTGGGATGTGCTCGGGAGGGTTGGTGATGATGCCCGCCGTCTTATCACGAGGACAGCCCCGCCGAAACGAGGCCCTTTGTCCCCGGCACGGTCACGGCAATTGGGGAAGATAACGCCCGTCTCCCCGCGGCGGCGGCGGCGGCGTTCGACACGTGCCGACACTATGGAAAGGGGGTCCGGTTGTGCTTAAACCCCTTCGTTTTGGTCGTTCACTCTCAACGAGTATGGCTCGGTAATTGGGCGCAGCTGTCACCTGGGTCTTTTCCGTGCGGTCCATGGCGGCAGGCCCGAAAGCAATACCACTCAAGTTGCTTGCAGCCATATACAGTAGAAACATGTGTGCTGGCTGCTTCCAAAACGAGACCGGCTGTCGCCGATCTCCTCTCTTCCGGCTAAATTGTTTTCCCTTGAGTGCTTTCGCCGCCACTGGGGGCTCCGTCTACGCTGCGCCGTCGAACGCGGACCCTCGTTGCACACACAAGGAACGTCACACTCGCTCACCCTCCAGAAGAATGTTCTCGGAACATTTGAGTCCATGCAGCTCCCCTTCGCTTTCTGAGTCGCCTCGCACAGTGCGTCCGACAAAACACTTTTCGCTGCAGTCAACACCACTGCACAACACCATATGCCTCAGCTGTCATAACTGGCGTCTGCAGGGGCAGCACTGATCTTCTTTTACATATAAACATGAAACTCAGCACCCAAGCAACTCCTATCTAGTCCAAACTGGACGAAATAAATTTTCCACAGTTTTTTTTTATTCGAGAAGTGTGCCATGAGGCATAAGTTGAAAAAGGAAAGGGGGGAAGGAATGCACGTGATTGAAAGTTACAAAGGAGCTCCCACTTCTAGCACGATCCCGGCACAGACAAAAATATAGATAACGAAAGGAAGTAAAGCAGGTTCTGCATGCGTTCCGCATGCTCTCCTGTGAAGGTGTTACTTAATGACAGAAAGGTTTAACTACCAACTCCGATATCTTAACACATAAGCACATAGCAATGTTATGAGCTGCGGCATTACACAATTCTAACCAGTTCACAACTCCGCTCTGTTTACGCCATTTGTCCGACTTAGCTTTCCGATTTCGCAGCGGATATCGGCCTTCCTGAGTCATACCAAGTAAGTCTGTGACCCTTTGTCTGCCTTGAGACTCGCGAGGGCTCGTGGCAGGAGCCTCTCCTGGCGTTATCTGCGCGGCAACCTCGCGCGCTTCTTCTTTTTCTAGCAATGCATGAAGTAAATCCGGTGGCATTCCGGCCGCCACCTCTGGCGCCTGCCGAACAAATGCAGGAGAGGGCGTTTCTTGCGAACTATCTGCGCGCTCCGCTTCACTTCTGTCCCCATCAAAATCCGCGCTTTCCCTTTCCTCATTTCGTGAATACTGAACCGGTGCCGACTTGAGGCGATTTGTGTGTATCGTTATCAAGCGCCGGTTCACCGGTTCACGTCTCGGACTCTGAAGTTTACCGGAGAAAGCTTCTCGACAACCTCGCACGGACCTCTCCCCTTCGTCTGGAACATACGAGCTAGCCCAATCTGCCTTTGGCAGTTTTCAATGTACACGCTGTCCCCCCACATCAAACGGCGCGTCTCTAGCACTGCGATCGTGCACCTCCTTCCTGCACTTCGCCGCTTTCTTTAAGGCCTCCTTTGCGATGTCCCTCGCCACTTGCAAGCGCGATTCTAGCTCAGCCTTATAGTCGTCCAGTGAAGCGTATGGGACACGACGGGGGCCCTCTGGCACTTCACTAGGCTGGTCCGGGTTTCGGCCGTAGAGAAGAAAGAATGGCGATTCGCCCGTGCTCTCGTGTGCTGCGGAATTGTAGAGAAACACTGCATACGGGTGCCACAAGTCCCAGTCCCGCTGGTCGCGCGAAACAAAATGCGACAGGAACCCGGCCACGGTTTGGTTCAGTCGCTCCACCGCGCCGTTGCAAGCCGGATGGTACGGTGTTGTCTGCTTATTTGCGATCTTAAGCAGCTCGCAAACTCTCCTCATTAGCTGCGACACGAAGATCGTTCCCCGATCTGTCAAGAGTTGCCTCGGGGGTCCATGTCAGAGCACGATCTGTTCGACAAATGCTCTTGCAACCGTGTCTGCCTTCTGATCTGGGAGTGCTACCGCTTCCGCGTATTTTGAAAGGTGATCGACAAATACTAAATTGTACCTGTTTCCGGAAGTGGTAGTGGGCAATGGGCCCATTATGTCCATAACTGTCCGCTCGAAGGGAGCCGAAACCTCAGGGAACGGCTGAATGGGAACTGGTCTTCGTCCCTTGGGTGTTTTTCTTACGAGACAGGAATGACACTTCGCACAGCAGTCTCTAACATCCTGTCGCATGCCACTCCAAAAGTACAAACGCTCCACAGGCCTGCGGGTCTTCGCTACGCCAAAATGACCGGCGCATGGCGCATCGTGAAACGCGCGAAGAGCCCTTTCTGTCCACGACCGAGGTATGACGACTCTCTCCCAAGCGGTTTTCTCTGGTCTCCCTTTCCTGGTTGGCCTCGTGCGCCGACACAAGGTGCCGTCTTTGCCAATGAAATAACCTAGCTGTTCCGGGTGAGACGGTGCGCCCTCTAAGCTTTCGATTATTCGCTTCAGGTCAGGATCTTTGCACTGCTCTGTGCGTAATTCGGCGGGGTCGACTACGGGGGCAAACTCATCGATAGCTGCCACGGCAGCTGTGCGGCTGAAAGCATCAGCATTCAGATGTGTCTTTCCTGACTTGTGCTCCACTTCAAAGCAGTATTCCTGCAGGTGTAGATTCCATCTAGCGAGTCATGAGCTAGGGTCCCTGACACTCATCACCAATTTCAGAGGATGGCAGTCTGTGACTAGCTTGAATTTGCGGCTGTAAAGGTAGCAACTGAAGTGCTTTACTGCCCAGACAACGGCGAGGCACTCCCTTTCCTTAGCTCCGTACTTTTGCTCTGTGGGGCTCAGCTGTCGGCTAGCAAAAGCAACGGGATGTTCTTTGCCCTCGATAACCTGAGATAGCACGGCACCAACTGCGAACTTTGATGCATCTGTAGCCATAACGAAAGGCAAATTAAAATCCGGGTGGCAGCAAGAGCGGTGCACTCATTAGCTTCCTTTTCAGGGCCCCAAAAGCATCATCCGCGTTTTCGTCCCAGCGAAAGGCGACATTTTTGGCTGTTAAGGCGGTGAGCGGCTTAGCGAGCTTGGCGAACTCCTCTATGTGCCTTCGGTAGTAACCGATCAGGCCGAGAAACTGCCGGACCTGGCGGACGCTAGTCGGGGATGGAAAATCCGAGACACACCTTAGTTTCTCAGGGTCCGGTCGCACGCCGTCAGCTGAAACAACGTGCTCGAGGTATTCCACCACGTTTTTGAGGAATTGGCACTTAGAGGGCGTCAGCTTGAGACCCGCTCCTCTTAGTCGCACCAAAACCTGCTCAATATCGCGCAAATGGTTCTCAAAACTGTCACTGTATATGATTATGTCATCCATATACACGAAGCGCAGCCTCCCCAAAAGACCTGCCAGGATAACATCAGTGGTTCTCTGCCAGACAGCAGGGCTGTTGGCCAGACCCATCGGCATTATATTCCATTCATAGTGCCCTGAGGGCGTGTTGAATGCCGTTTTCTCGGCATCTGCCGGATCCATTGCTATCTGCCAGAATACCGCCGCCATGTCCACTACCGTGAAGTACCTGGCAGAGCCCAGCTGAGAAAGCGTCTCCTGTATATTGGGGATGGGGTATGGATCGATGCGAGTTACGGCATTTAGTTTGCGGTAGTCCACTACCAATCGATACGAGCCATCTGGCTTTTCCACTAATAGTGCTGGTGCTCCCCAGGGTAACTTTGAGTGTTCGAGAATGCCGCGATCAATCAGGTCCTGCACCTGCCGCTCCATCTCCTCACGTTGGGAGTAAGGAATCCTGTACGCACGCTGGTAAACGGGCGATGAAGTGCCGGTTTCTATCCTGTGCTTTATAACGCCACAGCAGCCCAAATCCAGGTTGGACGCGGCAAGTACCTCCGAGTAGTCGTTCAGCAAACCAGCCAGAGCCTCCCTCTCCCTGGATTTTACGCGAGAAAGATCGAACGACGCCTTTGGAGTAGCCGAAGGACTAGCATGCTCTACAGTTGCGAGTACCGTATCGGTGGGCTCACGTTTCTCTATCGCAGAGGTGAAGAAAGCCAATGTTTTTTTCTTGGGAAGGCTCAGTGGCTGCTGGCTACAGTTAACCACCCGTAGGGGCACTCTGTGGGCGTCATTACCTGTCACGAGGCACGCGGCTGCCTTCAGGCCATTGCTGAGAGAGTCGACCGGCTCAAGCACTCCCACGGCGCCGCTCTCTACATCTGAAGGCACACACGCGTACAAAATGTGCTCCGACCAAGGAAGGACGACCGCCTCATCGACCAGCCTGACAACAACCCGCGAATATACCTTCTCCAATGATCCCACTGTTTGACGGGTGTCAATATCAGTAATGCGAATCTCAGCCCCTCTCCTGTTCAAAAACGGAACTTTTGAGCCGCCCGCATTAACCTCTTCCTCAGAGAATGAGACTACTACCTTCCCTTTTCTCAAAAAATCCTGCCCAAATATACCTGACACTCCGTTTGGCAGAGACACCGTGTCCGGGCATACGTAGCAGGGGTGCTCCAATGCAATTCCGCCGAGAGAGAAGTGTAACTGGTAGAGTCCACTTATGCCAAGAGGATCCCCCGTTATGCCTACAAATTTGGTTGCCATACCACCAGACGCTTCCAACACCTCGCGGTCCCCCTTCCTTCGAAGCGTGTTAAAACTGCTCTCCTTAAGCAATGTCACCTGTGACCCCGTATCTATCAACAATTCCATGCAACAACCATTTAACTTACAACGCACAACAGGGCATGCCTCGTCGGCCACACAAACCACCAACACCTCATCATCCACTGCTCCCTCCCCACGCTCCTCAGCATGGGGAGGACTATCTAGCTTTTTGTCTCGGTATCTGGAGCCCCGCTGTAGGCTTGCTTAGGGCGTGTCTCGCCTGCTTCTCTTTGTGGCTCCCCACGGCGCACGTTTTGGCAGAACCTGGCGATGTGTCCGCGACCCTGGCAAGCGAAGCATACGATTTCTTCAAAATCTCGCATACCGCGCCTGTAGCTTTGTGGCGGTCTCCGGTTTCCAGCGAATGGGCGCTGTTGAGCGCGCGCTTCAACCTGGCATTCCACCTGCTGAGATAGCAGCTGTTCTAAGCGATCTAACTGCTCTGTCAAGAGAGCAACCTCAGGGTTGAGCACCGCTCTCTCGGTGACGCGTACTCTCGCTGCGGCTGTCGTTAACGCCTCATTTCGTTCCTCATCCAATGCGGCCGCCACGGCTTGGTCGAAATTGCTCGGCTTGCGCGAGAGCACGAACCGGCGCACGGGGTCTTGCAGACCAGCCACGAACAAAGCGGTCATTTCCTCTTTAACTAGATCCTCCGCGTATTTCTTCTTTAGCTGGTCTCCTTCCTCTTCCCTGCTTAACGTATTGCGTGCTAGGCGCTGGAGCCGCGACGCAAACGTTCGCACGTCCTCTCCTACTATCTGACTTCATGGGGACGATGGAGGAGCTCCGGACGGTTGCTGGCAGAAGCTGCACGCCGTCGGGCTTTGGCGCTGAAGGCCCCCTTGGCGAACGATGTCGTCCTGAGCGTTCTTTCTTCCGTACTCCTTGTCGATTTTTATATCCTCTTATCCCCACATTCCCTAAGATGAGGACGCCCACGCCGGATTGGGAGGGGCCTAGGGCTTTCACTTGGGCGCACAAACACACCACCACGCTTATGGTCTCGCCCCCGTCACGTGTTGAGTCCGAGGGAAAGAAGGTTGTCGTCGAGGTAGCGTCGGCTGTGGTAGACGGTCTCTGGCCCGCTGACGGTTTCTGCGGGTCACCGACCTCCGTTCTGCATCAAATGACACTCGCCACTCAAGGCCGGAACGCGAGGTCACTAAAAGGCCGGGAAAGTGGTCCCTTGTCCTGGGATGTGCTCGGGAGGGTTGGTGATGTTGCCCACCGTCTTGTCACGGGGCCAGGCCCGCCGAAACGAGGCCCCTTTGTCCCCGGCACGGTCACGGCAATTGGGAAAGATAACGCCCGTCTCCCCGCGGCGGCGGCGGCGGCGTTCGACACGTGCCGACACTATGGAAAGGGGGTCCGGTTGTGCTTAAACCCCTTCGTTTTGGTCGTTCACTCTCAACGAGTATGGCTCGGTAATTGGACGCAGCTGTCACCTGGGTCTTTTCCGTGCGGTCCATGGCGGCAGGCCCGAAAGCAATCCCACTCAAGTTGCTTTTTGCCATATACAATAGAAACATGTGTGCTGGCTGCTTCCAAAACGAGACCGGCTGTCGCCGATCTCCTCTCTTCCGGCTGAATTGTTTTCCCTTGAGTGCTTTCGCCGCCACTGGGGGCTCCGTCTACGCCGCGCCGTCGAACGCAGACCCTCGTAGCACACACAAGGAACGTCGCAACTCTCTCTCGAGTGTTGCTTTTCATAAGTTGCATTGTACTGTAGAGCGCCTTTTTTAAGCCTGTACAAGCGACTTTAAATTACTCTGTATCATCTTTTTTCTGTATAAATTTTGCTTTGCTTGAAAACCTTTGGCTCGAACTCGTTCTATGACTTTCTACCAGCGAAAGCTGCCCACCAAACGACCACCCCTTGTCAACTGGTAGCTAGAGTCAGGCTGAGCTTGCCATGCAAAGTCGAGGGCACTTCCCTTGAGATCAGACCGAGACCACCACCGCCACACGTTTTGAGGGTGTCTGCGAGCGCAGGCATAAGTGCACGAAAAGGTGACAACAGGTTGGAATTTTTAAAATGTTCGCGCACTGCAGCACAAGGTGACGCCTCAATAGGAGTCATATGGTTTAGAGAGTAGAAAAATCAACATCAGAAACTGGGTTTATGACGTTACGATGCGTAAATATTTCTTATAGGACACAAATTAACAGTTTTATTTGAAGTTCCGTCTGAAGCAAGCTAAGGACCCAGACTTTTTCAATACTATACCACGACAAAATTCGGGGAACACTGCACTTCTTCCCCCGCCGAGGGACGCAGCACAGCCAGGAAGATGAAGTTTGTCATTTCGCTTGGCTACTGTTGAGCATGGAACATGGGCTTTACCTCTAAGAACCTTCTCGCGACTAACCTGTAACAAATGCTTTAAGGGTTTACATACCAGCCCAACACCTGAGGTGAATTTATTCAAGAAATGAAAAGCGCAGCGCTAACAAAGATCTTCTGCGTACAGAGGATAGCATCGCGACTCAAGTGCCGGTTAAGAGGCAGAATCCACGTTTTCAGCCCACCACTAGCCGAGCCAAATAGGGATATTTGTATTCCCGCCATTCTCCGCGGGGATGAAGTGCACTTCAAGACGCTCGCATAGAGGGCAGCGCCATCTTTTCTTCTAGGCAATATTGAGAAACTCTATTTTCTGAACCAGGTTCCAAAGAGTAGCACTGCCAGTACGAGCACATTTGCACGAGGTAGCTAGCATAATCCCGTTGATGTGCAGCCAGCAAGCCGCGCTAAAGAACTGGAAGCCAGCTGAATGTTGCTCTTGAAAACCTCGTACGGTATTGAACACTTCGGCCTCATTGAATTCTGAAAGCACTCCGCCAAGGTATAGAGGAACCTGAAAAGGCAAAAAAATCAATGCAAGAACATAATACATTTCAGGAAACATTTTGAGATGTTCTCTACAAAATGAATGCTGATGAGTAGAGGGGTAATCGAACAAAAGTGATGCGTGTTACTGAAAAATGCGCGGGGAAAATGCCAGGGGTGGCGGAATTTATTCCTGAGCGATAGCCCTGGCACTGAAACTGACTTGCCTTTCTGAGAAGTAGATTCATATCTTCCGGACTAAGAGCGTAGGTTATACGCGCATAAAACATAAAATATTGCGTTGTGCGGACGCTCTGTTTGTTTGGACTACGCATGACATATTTTTTTAAACAAAGTCCGACTGCGCCTGCGATGTTTACATATAAATGAGATAGCGATATCAGCACCCATCTTCAATCATCTTTGGTATGCAAGTAAATTCTGCTCGCAGTGGCTGGTTATCAGAGCATGCACTTGTAACCACACGCGCAAAATTTCGATGAATATTTCCAAGGGAAGAGTAGTGTCTCTCACGAAGAACAATCATTGCGACGGCTTCAAACTTGGAGTGGCTGTACACTCAACGCATTGGATTTTGCGCAAAAACTAAAGTTGAACCGAACAGCTCTAAGTGTTAAAACAAAATGAAGTCGATAAGAAATGTAGATTCTTGGGGGCTGCTTCGTTGACAGCATGTGAGGCAAATGCCTGCGTGGAAGAAAGGAAAGAGCCAGAGGACTCTAGGTAGTCTAAATATTGAAGAGTTGAGTTGAGTTGTATGCTGCAGGTCGAATTAGCCTTGCTTAGTCTGCCGGCAGTTGGTCCACTGTCACATCATTTATACGTTAATGACTACCTAAAACCTGTAGGATCTGCCCTACTATGAGCACAGTCTTTTATGATAGAGCATATTCCACTCTCGCAGTCACCATTTATGCACACATTCACTCGGAGCAGAAGAAAGTCCACTGCAGAAGTCACCATCTATGCACATATTCAGTCCAAACCATGAAGAAAAGCTGGCAGTATAGGAAGAAATGAAGCTCGTTAGGACTGATGCTTGGGCGAGTTGGTATGCCATGTTCAAGAAGAACAGCGCGAAAAGACAAGGACCACAGGAAGATACACAAAGACAAGCGCTGTTTTTTTTTGTTGCCAGAGGAAGTCAGCAGTGGAGTTAGCCAGATCAGAGAATTCTTTCCATTTCTTCCTTGCATGATGTGGGGCCCAGGCGCTGTGAAATTGGAGGTAAAGGCAGTGCCGGTAGAACCGAGCGTGTCTGTTCCATTCGGCTTTTAGAATCTGGAAGATTCTCGAGCAATGACCTTGCGATGGCTGGAAACCACCAAACAGCTGCAGAACATGTCTCGGAATGCGTTTTTCTCTAACTAGAAAAGCCAGGGTTCGGGATTGGCAGATTGCAAAGGCGACGTAGGTAACAAGAACACAAGGGTGGATTGACAAACAGTTAATAGAGCCCGATGTACTAGAAATGAAGCTCGTTAGGACTGATGCTTGGGCGAGTTGGTATGCCCTGTTCAAGAAGAACAGCGCGAAAAGACAAGGACCACAGGAAGATACACAAAGACAAGCGCTGTTTTTTTTTGCCAGAGGAAGTCAGCAGTGGAGTTAGCCAGATCAGAGAATTCTTTCCATTTCTTCCTTGCATGATGTGGGGCCCAGGCGCTGTGAAATTGGAGGTAAAGGCAGTGCCGGTAGAACCGAGCTTGTCTGTTCCATTCGGCTTTTAGAATCTGGCAGATTCTCGAGCAATGACCTTGCGATGGCTGGAAACCACCAAACAGCTGCAGAACATGTCTCGGAATGCGTTTTTCTCTAACTAGAAAAGCCAGGGTTCGGGATTGGCAGATTGCAAAGGCGACGTAGGTAACAAGAACACAAGGGTGGATTGACAAACAGTTAATAGAGCCCGATGTACTAGAAATGAAGCTCGTTAGGACTGATGCTTGGGCGAGTTGGTATGCCATGTTCAAGAAGAACAGCGCGTAAAGACAAGGACCACAGGAAGATACACAAAGACAAGCGCTGTTTTTTTTTTGCCAGAGGAAGTCAGCAGTGGAGTTAGCCAGATCAGAGAATTCTTTCCATTTCTTCCTTGCATGATGTGGGGCCCAGGCGCTGTGAAGTTGGAGGTAAAGGCAGTGCCGGTAGAACCGAGCTTGTCTGTTCCATTCGGCTTTTAGAATCTGGCAGATTCTCGAGCAATGACCTTGCGATGGCTGGAAACCACCAAACAGCTGCAGAACATGTCTCGGAATGCGTGTTTCTCTAACTAGAAAAGCCAGGGTTCGGGATTGGCAGATTGCAAAGGCGACGTAGGTAACAAGAACACAAGGGTGGATTGACAAACAGTTAATAGAGCCCGATGTACTAGAAATGAAGCTCGTTAGGACTGATGCTTGGGCGAGTTGGTATGCCATGTTCAAGAAGAACAGCGCGAAAAGACAAGGACCACAGGAAGATACACAAAGACAAGCGCTTGTCTTTGTGTATCTTCCTGTGCTCCTTGTCTTTTCGCGCTGTTCTTCTTGAACATAGGAAGAAAAGCCGCGGAAAGAGTGCAATATGGTATGAAACGTGAAGATAGGAACAGCTAGCACTGCGTAGCATTGCTTCTGGAGAGGTATCTAGGAAATCACGAGTGCTTTGTTGTGGTGTGCCAGGTTTCCGAAAAAGGATCGCCTGACTGTTCCAAAGCACATGACAGTTGGGCAAATTCAGCCTGAAGACTCAGTGGAGGAATGGAACCGACCGTATGCTGCTTGCGGACTATCTAAAAGCTTATTTTCAGCCAAAATTTAGTCCTGCGGACTACATACTCTGTGCAGGCCATATAAGCAACATGTTTTCTTTTAAGCGGCAATTTCCTCTTGTGTATTATAAACCGAATGCCGTAAAGTCCCACAAACACGCCATTTGAAAATGTTAATCTTTAAGCTCTGCAAAACAATGAGCATAGTAGAAGGAGGACACACACGATAAACCTTCCAATTTTTTTTCGAAGGATTACACGCAGTACGTTTTATACGCTCCACAACCTCAACAGCACAAACCGGGGAGAAATATTTGCAGATAATTACACACTTCACTGCGTGATGTCGTGCAAGCGCTGGAAAAAGCGGTAGAGCAAGGCAAAAATTTAGGAATCACATATGATGTACGGTGTGCATGATTGCATGACCTTAACGACAGTGCGCTCCACAAAATGCCAAGAAAACAGGAAAAAAATGTGAAACATGCTAAAAGAAATTAGCTTTGGTTGAACACGGTTAAACCGAACTTCTCGAGCGATAGCTCGTTTTTTCTTGGTTTGTCAAAGGAGGAGACTATTGGTTTGCACAGATTTGGCTATTTTGTTCGTAAGTAGACTCTCGCTGACTCGGTCGTATAGCTCACTTCTGTTCGCGCCAGTTGCCGTGAGTGCGCCGATTAATGTGAGATCGCTGCGCGGGCACTGGTGCCATCTATTGGATGGCGATATTCGCGCTAGCAGATGGAAGTGGCGCGCCGTTTTCCACACAATTTTATTTATTTATTTATTTATTTATTTATTTATTTATTTATTTATTTATTTATTTATTTATTTATTTATTTATTTATTTATTTATTTATTTATTTATTTATTTATTTATTTATTAGTTACCTGCATCGCCCCGGAGGGCATTACAGCAGGGGGGTACAGACATTATTTATAGGTATAAAGCAATTATTGCAGTGCATGGAAAAATGCTTCGTTAGATGTAATACATACAATGCTCGATGGCAAACGGTTCCAGTCCCGAACAGTTCTAACAAAAAAAGAATAACGCAAGACGTCACCCTTGCAAGAAAATTCTCTGACCTTCAAGCAGTGGTCCAGTCGCTTTGATATATAATGAGGTGCCTGGATATATTGTTCGCGGTTTATGCCAGTTTTTGAATAATAAAACTCATGGAAAAATTTCAATCTGATGTACCTTCTACGGTCCTTCAACTCTTGCTAGTTAAGTTTTCGTTTGCTTTCCGTCATACTAACTTTCCTCCTCCTTCGTGCGCGCGCCGGTCGTCCCGAGCAGGGAGCTGACCATGGCCGAGCTCGAAGGTGTAATTCACGAAACTAGCCTTTATCTGGGTATGTACGCCAATTATAGAGCTTCCGCCCTACAATGTGGACACGAGAGATGGTACCAACACGTAGCAACGGTAAAAAAAGTCAGGAAGCAGACCAGCAAAATGAAGCTAATATCAATCTCACAGAAATTGGCCCTGAAGGATTGTACCAACAAGTAACAAGAGTGAAAGTGAAGGTTAGAATGCCCGTAGCTAAAATTAATAATGCGGAGTTTTGAGTTTTAAAAACGCGAGTTCTTTTCTAACAGTATAATGGGCAACCCACGCAAAAAATTATGGGCTTTACTGTCGATTAGGAGACTTTGTTTAATGCATTTGGAGGTTTGCTTCTGGCCGTAGAGGAGGAATTTTGCGCTTTCCAGGTACGAACGGCAAAAGCGTTTCTAATACTGGTTGCAGTGTACAGGTAAGATTCGCCCAGAAATATTTAACAGTTTGCGTTCGTGTTCACTCGTTCTTTCACTCAAGCATCGCTCAGTTTGGCCAATGTACCACCCTCGTCCAAAGTTGCATTCCAAGTGGTTTGCTTCTAACTGTTCAGCGTGGCTGCCTAGTATTTCTATCTGTGTAAAGCTTGCAGGATTGAGGACACGAAGTCATTCCCTTTTCGAGAGATTACAGCCGCTGAAGGCGCAGAACAAAGCAGGCTGCAGGCCGTGAAAGTGAACCCCTTGGGCTGTATACCTTTGACAGAGACTGTACATTCCTTCGCTAGATAACAGTATCTGACAGATGATTTCCATGCCGCGTTCAGTATATTTAACGCTGTGGCAAAAAATGAACATTCATGTTGCCTTTCATATCTGTGATCATTGTACACACTCTAAAAAGCTGATATGGAACCGGAGACAAGAGTAGGACGTTTGTATCATGCGACTTTCTTCATATTGTATGACGCAGGGTGTGCAATCGTCCACGCTCTTCTCTGAAGTGCTCCAACGGCGTGCTCTGTTGTGCATTTACGACGATCGCAGCTGTTTCACTGGCCGGTTTTTGAGTTTAAAGACCTGACTAGTTAACCAGGATGAATAAGAATGCACACGTGAGATAAGTTATTGTTCCGAGCCCTCGGTCACTCGTAAATGATGCCACTGTACTCTCTGGCATGCTGCTCGGCCGCTCCAGACAAGCGTGTGGACGACTGGTTGTATGGCATGATACATACTGATTTTCGCTCTTTAGGTGGTCCTTAGTCTCTGTCGTGTTTGTTTCGGGCAGTTTGAAAATGAACGAAATGCACCTTTAGTTCGCCACTAGACAATTCTTCAATATATATAAAAATAGTCAGTAGAAAATTGAGCCAGTGCTGAGTGCTTTTTTGAAGCGTAGTCTTAATTGGAACTGTGGTAACCGAGAAGTGGCAGAGTATTAGCTGTTAATAAACGGCAGTAGAAAAGAAACAACGACAAAGAAGGAACACACAGACAAGGACTATCCTACAAAGCATTCATGTTTTCCACCAGAAATAACAAAGTACCGCAATAGATGGCGAAATTGGTCGTGCATGAAATGAAAGAGCGGCCTCTGACCTGGTGAAGGCGCCGCTGTAGATAAGGTACGACTGACCTTAGATAAGGCCGCATATTCGACATGAGAAGCACTGGCCTGTAGCGGTGGTTACACGTATAGCGCGGAAATATTGCAAGCAATATTCTGTAACTTTAGCAGATTTTGACTTTAAAACATGGGAGAGATACGTAGGTATAATCTGCTCAGGTAGAGTGTACAGCAAGGCGGACACTGTGTGCATTCGGGCCAGAATAAAGCGCGATCCGCGCCTTTCAACAAAACAAGATATTTTACCTGTGTACTTCGAGCTGCAATACACAGCTAGCTTAATTCAAATTTCTGGGTAAAAAGCCTGCTGAAGCAAACATTCATAATCCAGATGTAAATGATTACTGTTGTAGAAGAATGGTGAGTTGGGTGGGTTGGATGTAGTTCACATTGGCGGTAAATTCAGCGCGGAGGGACGAAGGACATTGGAAGGGGGGCGAAACAACCGCTGTCTCGCAACTAAATTTTATTAAGAAGAAATGAAAATACATACATACAAATAAACGTGATAGATGCAATAGGCATGCAGTACATAGCGTAGAGGGCATTGTCCCCTCCAACGTACAAAAAAACGTAATACATTGCGCCACAGATCAGTAGGTGACACATCAAGAGGCATCTAAAAATCCTATCTCTCAAACAACGTGACAGAAGGATTGCTAACACAGAAATATTTTTCTGTCCGATAAAATACGCCTCCGTAATCTCTCAGTGCAATTGTCACGATGTTGGTAGAACAGTGGTATCTTTGAAAGCAGCTTTGCATGTCTATTTAGTTTCCTTGGTGCACTCTGCACAGGGTTGAGCGATGTTTGAACGAACGGCGTTTAAAGAAAGGTTATCATGTTCCTAGAGCCGAACGTTCAGGCATCGTCCCGTTTGTCCAATGTACACTTTTTTGCATGAAAGCGGTACCTCATACATGACGCCGCAAAAGCAATCCAAAAATGGGGAATGAATACCTTGCTGCACGCCAGAAGAGTACCGCATATACGTGTTCGCATTTCATTCTGGCCTGACTGCACATAATAGATATAAAAATTAGGCGGTAATTAGCTAAAATTAAGCATTCAACATTGTTATAATTGGTTTCACGCGACAAGATTACATTGCGAAATTGAACACCATCAGCGTCGAAGGTTAGCGCAGTTTTTATATGTTTTAAATTGGTAATGTTGCTTGAAACATATAACGTAGAAAATACGCATTTACAAAGCAGGAGCAGTTCCAGTCCCGCATAAATTATTTTGAAGTATTGTCGCTCGCAATTTTAACTCATCAGGAACAGGCGCCGTATTTGATGATGCAGAAGAAATTAGTTTTCTTCAGGGTACAACAAGTTTCACACAGAATTTTATGTTTACATGCTGTTCGAGGTGGACGTACATCTCTCCACATTCACTTACAGAAGAATGCGCAGACGACTAGTGAAAACGTATTTTCTACATGTAGTGCTATCTAGCGGCTGTCACAGCAATTAACATAAATAGCTAATCTTAGCCCTAAAAAGATGGTCCTACACATACGCGCCAACATTTGTTCTGGGCAATCATTTCTAGGGAAGAAATTAATCAGTCTCGAAACGTTACGGTCAAAAGTAGTAAAATGTTCTCTACAGCGCACCCACATGTCTCCCACCATTTTGAAGCGGTAGCTTCACTGCTACAGATCTCAGGCTCAGATCGACGTGCATGAAAAATGCTGTTTATAAGTTTGGAGAACCGGTGGATGGTTAAATGTTGGAACAACGGTCAAGCAATTGTGCAAGTCAAAGGTCAAAGTAATGCAACCTTTGGTCACGCGATCAACTTTGGTCTCGCTGAGGAGTCTAAATGCGGCGCTTATGTGATAGGGCGTGACGCCACGCCATTTGTAACCCAATACATGACGGAAGGAGCGCCGGTGCGCCTAGGAATACGTCGACATGTGGTGTTCACGTGTGAGTCCGTGACGTGGCGGCCTCTTAAACCGAGTACGCTACCGGAGGAGCGCTGGCGCGCCTAGGCACGAAGTTGACATGTGGTGTCCATGTGCTAGGCCGTGACGCCATGCGTTCAGGCGTCCATAAAAAAAAATTAACGGCGCTTTAGCTTTGGTTAAACCGAGCGAGAAGCGGTTGCTTCACGATGGTTTAGCATTCAAGATACCAAAAGATGATCAACGAACAGCATAACAAGCCTTTGCCAGGCTAAACCATCGTGAAGCTACCGCTTCTCACTCGGTTTAACCAAAGCTAAATTACCGTTAATTTTTTTAAATAAAATTGTGTAAAAGGTAAAATCAAGCACTTAATATGCACAATATAATTACCTTTTCCCTTCCCCAAACTCAAGAAAAATAAAGCAGACAATTGTGAAACCGGTAAAAAAGCCCTGAAAACGACAAATGTCGGATATACAATCCTGCAGTTTTTCCGCTGACCCAATGACTCCGAATAATATTATAGGTTTAAAAGGGCATTTTTAATACTTACTTTTTGGGTTAGAATGCTTAGCGTCACAAAACCACTGAGGCATTTGAGGACCAGTAGAGGGCAAGGCTTCGAATAATTTTTACTACCCGGCTTTATTTAAAGTGCAGTTACATGGCACAGGTGACGAGTCAATAGAAATTTGCCTCCAATGAATTGCAAAATGCTATGAAACGCTCTTTTAGAGCAAAACTGCCATTAACATGTACCAGTCAGCAATAACACAAAGGTCACGATGTTAAAGAATTCAATGCTACAACGCTTATGAAGAAGCTTAATGCCTTGACAAAAATTCTCAAGGGGCCCAAACTTGACGAGCCCTTATTAGGCCACAGGGTGTAAGTGGCGCAAGGTTTCAGTCCGCCCATATCATGACGTTAAGTTTATTATACTCAATCTTAACGGCCCAAGGACGCATGGGCGTAAGAGCGGCGTGGCGCAAGGTGTTTTGCTTTACTCAATGTAAGACTCCCATTTGCAATGTATTTCAGCCCATTTCAGCCCAGACAATCCGAACATGAAATGAGGCAAACCTGAATGGTGCCCACTTCCGCACATTCAATGCATCCGGCGTATGGTTAATCCTCTAGGTTGGCGTTGCGGCCAACGAAGTAAAGTTACCCCTACATTCTGCACACTTACTTGCACACCACTCCTGGAGAAGTGTCAGATTGGTCTGCATTATCCCAATCCTTCAGTTTTTTGAGCTTGCACACAAGAAATTCCATGGTGTCCACGCACTCATTCATAGCGTCTTTAATTGCTTGAGCGAAATGTCGTGTGCGATCTAGAAGCAGAAATTCACAGGTTATGTGTAAAGCATGAGGCGGGAGCCATCAAGGGCCAGCTTTCCTGAATATCAAGAGTTGGCTCCTAATGGGAGCCGCCAATTGCGAACCTCGCGTTAGTGACGGCAAATAGAATTCTGACTGAGAAAAAACTAGAACCGCCCTAGAAGGGGTGTGCGATATCGTTGAGAGTAGTTGCATGTGCTTGATCCTGGTTGCCGGCTCTTATTTACAAAATTCTTCCTGCGCTGACAGCGAAAAGTTCCGATGGTGGTAAATCAGAATGCTGTGCCTTGCTTTATCAATCTCGCGGCAAATTTTAAGCTTTCATGGCAAAAGAAATACAACACGTGGCGAAGGCGAAAACCTCCAGTTTCTCTTGCAGTTCTTCGCGCAATATTCGTACAATGGGCAGAGCATCGAAACTATATAGAGTATTAAACACGCTGTATTGGAGGGCTAATTGTAAATCTCGACTTACTCGAGCTCTCTAGCGTAAACACACGTGTCGCAGCCCATATGTGTTGTTCCATTTCCTTTCCATCAATGTACCGCCGAACACAAAATATTTCGAAATACTCGTCTTACTCTCGAAGTGCTAAGCCAGCTGGTAACTGATTCTAGTTCATGATTTTCACGTTTTAACGAGACGGAGCTGCATATATCTTCAGATTTGCTTTAAAAAAAATCCCTGATCCCCGATTCAGTCTTTATTGGCTGCCATCGAAAACGTCATTCTATCAGCCTAGTGCAAGTCCTAAGAACTGATCTCTGTTTGATGGTCCTAGTAAAAATGGCTAGGATATACCATCCTTTTACGCATGACAACGAACTCTAGTTGGCGCGACGAAAGACAACGTTTACAAAAGCTAGTCTCAACAGAGCACAAATACTTGGTCAACGCTTGCAGTCGCTTCTTTTTAACGCTACCACAGCTTTTCTAATTCTCCATTAGTTCATTTTAAATACAGCACTCGCATTCACAAATTATGCGGATACTCCAGAGAATTTAAAGGAAAGTGGAGGGATTAACTTTGTGCCCAGTGTTGTGGTGGCGCTCGAGAGACGATCGATTTTTCAGTATTCCACTGTTGGCTGGAAGAATAATTTTCGCGAATCTGTTTCTAATGCAGCGGTTCTATGGTTTAAGTTTATTTTTTGGAGTACATTTTCTTGAAATACATAGAACAAACATATATACGCTGATTATGCGTAGAGGAAAAGGTCGCTAAAATATATGTTGTAATGGGACCATACTTAATAAACGTATGAACTTATGAGAATTATTCTCAGTAATTACCAACGACGACAGTAACACGTTTAGGCCTAGAAGGTAAATAACACGACATATTTGATTAAAAGAACATATTGAAATATAAAAAATGCCGATGGACGAAACGCCACGCAACAAGCAAACAAATACAAAAACGTCAAATACTACAAGTATTCAGTGAACATATGAATTTTGCGTTTAAGTCACAATAGAGATGGAGAATTTTAATATTATAATGTGATGAGGTCCAGGTATTGGCAAACTATTTGTTCATTTTGTTATGACTCGGCACAACCTCGAGGAGAGCTGAAGATAACAACAGTTTACTGGTCAAGCAGAAAGAGTCCCTGCGTGTTTCAGCTTCTTCCTCTTCCAGCCTTGCGCGCGTACATCCAGTCATCTTTGGCGTCTTCTTGCATGCGGCATTTGCCCCATCTTCAGGAAGCATCATCTCGATGGTGAGAAATGGAAGGAGGTGGTCAAGATCGGTCCGAATAGTACGGCTTTATACGAACAGCATGGACGACGTCGACTTGTTGCTGGCGTCATTTGGATATCGACAACCCGTCTGGCACTACCTTATACGTGACGTCGGTTAAACGTCTCAGCACAACATAGAGCCCGAAGTAACGCCGTAATAGTTTTTCGGAGAGTCCACGGCGGCAATTAGGCGTTCAGACCCACACTTTGTCGCCCGGTTAATACATTGCATACCTGTGGCGAAGATTGTAGCCTCGTGCATCCCACTCCTGCTGAGTTCTGATGCGCACACGCGCTAGTTGGCGAGCTTTCTCTGCGCGCTGTGCGAATTCCTCGGCGTCCTGACTGACATTGCCTCCGTCGGCATTTGGGAGCAACATGGCATCCAGCATTGTTGTCACTGGTCGCGCATGATGAAGGCTGAAAGGCGTCATGCGAGTGGTGTCTTGTTGTGCCGTATTGTAGGCGAACGTGACGTAGGGAATAATTTCGTCCCAATTATTGTGGTCCACGTCGACGTACATACAGAGCATGTCTGCGATGGTGTTATTGAGGCGTTCTGCCAATCCAGTGGTTTGAGGGTGATAGGCCGTCGTTTTACGATGACTAGCACCGCTGAGGCGAAGAACGGTTTCCAAAAGCTCGGCCGTAAAGGCAGTTTCTTGGTCAGTTATATTGAGTGCCGGAGCGCCATGCTTGAGGGCAATGTTCTCAACGAAGAACCGAGCTTCTTCGGCGGCTGTACTCCTGCGCAGAGCCCTTGTCTCTGCGTAGCGAGTTATATAATCGATGGCGACAATTATCCATTTATTCCCGGCATTAGACGTCGGAAATGATCCGAGGAGGTCCATGCCAATTTGCTTGAAAGGTGCCTTTGGCACACAAAGAGGGTGGAGTAGGCCGGCTTATTTTCAAGGGGGTGATTTACGATTTTGGCAGTCTACGCACGTCCGTACATAGTGCTTCACTGTCGCCGGCAATTTCGGCCAGTAGTATCCGCGCTGTACTCTACCCAACGTGCGGGTGTAGCCTAGGTGGCCGGCGGTTGGCTCGTCGCGGCACGTTTGTAAGTCTTCCGTGCAGAGAGCTGTTGGGACGACGAGTAGATGACTGCTCCCCTCAGGACGCAAGTTCTTGTAAAGTACGTCGTTCCAAAGAAAGAATGAGAGAGGCTGCATGCGAAAATCTTAGGCACAGGCGCAGTTCGCTTCTCCAAGAAATCAATAAGAGGGAGCAATTTCTGGTCCTCTCTTTGGTGTTGGGAGAGAGTTGCGTCATTCATGACTCCTAAAAAAGCAGCGTCTTCCTCGGTCATGGTGGAGGGTCCGACCGGTGCTCGCAAAAGGCAGTCATGATCCGCATGCTTCTTTCCGAATTTGTACATAACCGTCATGTCGAACTCTTGAAACCGAAGGCGCCAATGCGCGAGTCTCCCTGAAGGGTCCTTCATGCTCGTCAGCCAACAGAGATTGTGTTGGTTGCTAATGACTTCAAAGGGGCGAGCGTACAAGTGAGGGCGGGATTTCATAACCGCCCATAACACTGCAAGGCATTCTTTTTCTCTTGCTGAGTAGTTCGCTTCTGCTTTAGACAGAGTCCTGCTGGCATAGGCAATTACTTTTTCTACTCCATCCTGGCGCTTTACCAATACAGCATCTAAACCCACATTGCTCGCATCGGTATAAAGCAGAGTAGGGGTGTCGTCATCAGAGTGCGCCAGGAGAGGTGGCGTCTGTAGACATCTCCGGAACTCATTAAAAGCTTGGTGCTCTTCACCCCAGCTAA
The DNA here is from genome assembly GCF_052857255.1 of Amblyomma americanum. Lineage (NCBI taxonomy): Eukaryota > Metazoa > Arthropoda > Arachnida > Ixodida > Ixodidae > Amblyomma > Amblyomma americanum. The sequence goes on along the minus strand of NC_135505.1, from coordinate 63,768,766 downwards.
AAGAGCGTTTTCATGTGTCAGTGAAGTTAAAGGCCAGGCAGTTTGTGAGAAGCCAGCGATAAATCGACGGTAATAGGCGCAAAGCCCCTGGCAGCGCCGCCACGTCTTTTTGCCCGTAGGTGTAGAGAACTTGGCTACTGCGGAGAGCTTTTAGGGATCAGGCCGCACACCTTGACTAACCACGTGTCCTGAGAATTGCAGCTCCTCGTAACAGACGTGGCACTTCTCAGGTTTTAGTGCGAGGCCCGCAGATCATATGGCCTGAACGAATGCCAGCAAACAGCGTAGATTACAAGTTTAGAAGAATTTCTTGTTCATGCTCGTAGATGCTCCTCAAAGGTGGCCGAAAACACGATCACGTCGTCAAGATGTACCAGACATGTTTCCCACTTTAGTCCTGATAGCACAGTGTCCAACAGCCTCTGAAATGTTATTGGTGTCCAGCTTAAACCGAATGGAAGAACCTTAAACTCATACAATTCGCCGGGAGTGACGAATGCTGTATGCTTCATATCCCTCTCATCTACTTTAATTTGCCAATATCCACTTTTCAAATGCATTGATAAGAAGTAAAGTGCATTTCGTAGCCAATCAAAGGAATCATCGATGCGAGCGAGAAGCTACACGTCTTTTTTTGTCAGTTGGTTGAGCTTGCTGTAGTCGATGCAAAATCGCAAGCTGCCGTCCTTTTTTTAACAAGTACCACGAGGGAAGCCCGCGGACTCTGTTACGGCTGAATAACGTCGTCTCTAAACATTTCGGCCACCTGGCGCTGAACGACATCGCGCTCTTTCGGAGCCACACGGTACGGATTTTGTAGAATTGAGTGAATCGCGTCATTCGTGATAATTCGATGTTTGGTCAAAGGCGTTTGGCCGATCCGAGATTCCGAAGTAAAAGAATCTCGAAACTAATCTACGACATCTAAAAGATATTCTCGTTCTGAAGACGACTAATTTGGGCTCACATGGATGGTGGCTGCGAGCGCCTTGCTCACTGATCCTTCCTGTTGCAGCACAAAACAGCCCTGTGCACATGGGAGGCTGTCGAAAAAGCCCACAGTTGTGCCTTTCGGAATTTTCTGACGCTCGTAGCTGAAGTTTGCCAGCAGCACTTCGGTGTGCCCACAGGCCAAACTGACTAGCCCTCGAGCTATAGATACACCTCGGATGAGTATCAGGGTGACGGCCCGTTCGGCGACGCCATCGCCGGTATGCGCCACGTCGCACTTCACTTCAACAAGAGAGCATAATCGCGGACTCAATGTCACCACCTCATTGGCGACGCGTAAGTGCATCAGTGGTACTTCCGCACAACTCAGGTCTCCATGATTTTTGGTAAAGTCAACGACGTTGTCCCGAAAGCTGATTACAGGCCCATGAAGGTTCAGAAACTCCATGCCCAAGATGAGGTCTTTGCAATTCAGAGAGAATAACAAAGCAGCCAACGAGCACTGAGTTTCCTATTCCTATGCAAGCAGTGCACTTCCCAGTCGGTGCCAGCAGCTGACCCCCAGCGCTTCATCTTACTGGCCCAGTCTATTCGGTTTTTACTTCGCGCAGCCTGTCAGCCAAAGTTTCGCTAATAATTGAAAAATCCGCCCCGCTATTCACCAGAGTGTGTGCCTCCAGCCCATCAAAGCAAACGGCGAGGTCAGCGCTAACAAAGTCGTCTGGGTTGCTTGTCTCTTTCGGCATTTGCGGCGGAAGTGCGGTAAGGTCGGCGCTGTCAGTTTCGTCGTCGGGGCTGTTTTTCAGGGGCGGCATGTTCGGCGTTAATGTAGGCGGCATTTTCGGTAGTAGTGCGGCAGGGTCAATGGCAAAAGCGGCATCAGAGTCACGGTTGCGGTCGGAAGAAGCGGCGATAGTGAGGGCTTTGAAACTCTTCGATTGGTTGCAACCTCCCCTCGCGAGGTTGCGGCTGTTAGTTTCCCTGGCGAGGGCTCGAGGTCCGCCGTACGCTGACGTCATCATCGCTACAACGCGTCGGCGAAGAATAACGCTGTAGAGATAGGGAGCGGCGGCGGAAACCCGCTGAGTTGGCTTCCCTGCTGAGCTGCGGGTCCTCAATTCAGGCAGGGCCAGCGTCGTAATGGCGATGAGCAGAAGCAGGTGGAAAGGCCTGCCCCTCTTGGCGGTAGCGGCAGTACCGGTGCACATGGCCAGGTTGTCCGCAGAAGAAGCCGAGTGGTCGGCGCTACATGTCAGTTCGGCGCGGTTGAGAGCAGCCGGGAGGTGCCCCCTGAACACCCTGCTAGAATCGCGTCTGCTGACGGCTCGGTGAGCTCGGTAGGCCGTAGTCTGATTGCGGCTCCGGCTCGTAGTAAGGCGCAGTAATGACGGTCGTGTTGCTGTCGGGTTGTGGCACGTGGTATGGTTCGAAAACGGCTTCCGCGTTGTCAACTGGGCGAGACTCATGGTATGGTGCACATGGTGGCAGGGGGTACCGGAGCTCTTACCTTACCGCTGCTGCTATAGCCTCTGGTGACTAAAGGCTCGTAGCAGTAATTCCCTGCAGCTCCTCAAGCACCATTTCCCGAATGAGTTCTCGAACAGTGGCACTATCGGTTGCAGTGAGAGCCGCCGCAGTTGTTGGAACACCGTTCAAGGGTCGGTCGTAGTGGCGGCACCATTAATGGAGGGCTCGCTCTACAGCTGTAGCATCGTGCCAAACTCACTGACGGTTTGAGTTGGGTTCGCACCAAGCCGGGAAACACCTGCTTTTTGACGCAATGCATGAGATGTCGTAACTTCCTTTGCTTAGTCATATCGGGATCGGCACGGCGAAGAAGTCGAGCCATGTCTTCCGCAAACATTGCTACGCTTTCATTCGGCTTCTGGACGCGCATTTCAAGCAGGCGCAGCGCATTCTCTCGTCGATAAGTAGTGGCAAAAGTGCCCATCAACTGGCGGCGGAAGTCACTCTATGTGGACAAGCTAACCTTGTGGTTTTCAAACCAAGTTGTAGCAATATCTTGAAGTGCAAAATAAGCGTTGCAAAGCTTCTGGTCCGCGCTCCACAGGTTGTACTTGGCCACTCGTTCAAACTGGTTGAGCCAGTCTTCCGCATCATTAAACGCGTTCACGCGGAAGCACCCTGGCACCTTGGTGTTGTGAAGAGTCACCGGCGCAGGGCAGGAAGATGCCACGGCTTGAGAGACCTGGCAAACTTTGACGTTTATAGAGTCGCCCCGCACACGGTTGTACTCCGGGGCAAGGTCTTGACGGCGGCGGCTAGCGCAATGGACAGAGGTGTCTATGTCCAGGACCCACTGTGGACTGCCGGAAGGAGTTCTATTAATACCCAGTATAGGGTTAATTGGAGAGACATGGGAGAGACCTTTGCCCTGCAGTGGGTGTAGTAAGGCTGATGATGATGATTATGATGATGATGATGATGATGTCCAACAGTGTCACGACTCAGTAGAACACAGAGGAGTGGTGAAGATAAAACGGTTTACTGGTCAACCAGAAAGAAGAAGGAAGGAAGGCCTCAGATGTTGATGCCACATACCCACCACGGGGGAGTGGCCAAGACACAGGCGGCTAATTGCTGGATACAGGAAAGTTTTGACGGGAATAGGAGCGGTAATAGTATGTAGTCTAATAGATTGGAAGACGGAAGGACAGAGGTCCTGTTAACTTGGAGATCGAGGACGGGATAATGGCTAAATGAACATAACAGTATACAACGCCTGTAATGTTTCAATGCCGTACTGACTGAGAGCGGGAAAAAGAAACTAGAATGGGAGTCGCTGCGTTTTTTGAAGATACGTTTGCGCAGCAGAGCGCACTCTTCTCGCTTCGTTCAAGCGAAGAAGCGCCAATGGAAAGAACAACCGTGGAGGACACAAGCAAGCCCAGTTGATGAAATGGAATTTGCAAAAGACGCTTCCTCAAATGAGGGAAGCGGTGGCAGAACAGCAGGAAGTGATCTATATTCTCAGGTTCAGCACAAAAAGGGCACAATGGGGAAGCCGCCAGGCCAGATCTGTGAAGGTAGAAATTTAAAAGGGGAACCCGGCTACGAAAACGCGTGCAAATAGACCTCTAGTCTGCGCGAGCCCCAGTCTTTGCTTCTCCAAGGAGGCAGAAGATTCTGATATTCGGGAGATGATGTAAGAGCCGGGGCAGCCAATTCCTGAAATATTGTGTAGCCGCGAAACATCACTGCAGCGGCATATGCGCACGTTGGCCGGACACCAACACCTGGGCCGCAGAGAGAGGCTGTTGCTAAGGAATCTGCAACTTCATTTAAGTTAAAGCTCACGTGACCTGGTACCCAAAGCAACCTTACCGAATTTAGATGGAGCAGATTCAGGAACTTATAGAGGCGTAATGACCGAGACTCAGTGGGTGAGGATAATGAAAAGCAAATGGACAGAGAGTGTCAAAACCATGACCTGGGAAACTGTAGTTTCTAATTTTCGTAAGGCTTCGATTACTGCTAATAATTCAGCCAGAAAAATTGGAGTGAAGTCAGCAAGACGGAGAGAAAAAGACCAATCCAGTGAAGGCGAAACAATTTCCACATCTGCCTTTTCGCGATCCTGCGAGGTATCGGTAGCAATAAGAACATGAGAGAGAACGGACCTTAGGTGGTCGTGCAACAAACCCTGAAGAAGCGGGGATGGCTGAAGCTTTTCATTCGATGGAAAAATGTCATCGAATTCAATCTGGAGAGATAATGAGTTGCTATACAATTGGCGGACATCTGTGAAATGAATTTTTATGGGATGAAGGAGGGACTGCATGTAATATATCTGCGGAGTATGAAATCGAGACCAGGCGGCACTAAAAAAGGTGAAAGGTTGAAGATGAAATATTATACCGGAAGCGTGAAGAGGTGAGTCGCTCAATTTTAAAAAGGTTTGAGCTGTTAAAAGACGCCACCTGGCCGATAAAGATAGGATTTGCGCCTCAAGGCGCAGAACACCATTGGCAACATATTTGGGAAGCACCAGACAAAGGCGCAACGCCTCCCGCTCCGACATCGCTTGAGGGCGAAGTTTATAGGCAGGAGCTCCTGATAATAAAACATACCCAAACTCCAAAATTGGGCGAACGTACAATTTATAAGTCATCAGAAGTGTATGCCTTCTCATGCCTGTCCTAGCACTACAAAGCCTGCGCAGGATGCCAATGGCCCGAACTCCTTTTGCAGAAACTTGCTCAATGTGTGGCCGCCAGGATAGAGTAGAGTCGTATATTGCACCGAGATACTTCACCGTCTGAACTTGAGGTATTATGTTATATCTATATACCTGGAAGTTATTTACAGGAGCAGAAACCGGAAATACTAAGAATGCGCATTTCTTCACATTGAGGGACAGATGAATTCTTCCTTACCAGTTTTCAAGAACATTGTGGTTATTTTTCAGGGTTCGACTAATAGTTTGAATGTCACCTGCTGATGCAAAAAATGCAATATCGTCGGCGTACAAATAAGTTTTCACTTTTTGAATGCGTTGAATTGAGCTTGGAAAAATGTTAAAAATAACAGGTGAGAGAATTTATCCTTGCGGCACACCGCTTTTCTGTGAAAATCTCCTTGAGGAAACACCATTTTCGCAGCAGTAAAATTCTCTATTTTCCAAAAAAATCAGAAGTCCAGTCAAAATAGCTTCGGAAGTTCAGTTCCTGTAATCTTAGTAACAGAGTCGAGTGCTCAACGCTGTCGTATGCTTTACTGGCATCCAAGGTGACAAGAGCAGCAAACTGTTTTCTATTGCGAGCTAATATAATACGTCTCTCTAGGTCAGTATGAGCACACCAAAATGAACAACCCGGTCTGAAACCAATCTGTAATGGATTCAAGGGAGCATTTCCCGAAATGAATGACATGACACGGCTGAGAAGGACCCTTTCCACCAATTTCACAAGGTTCGATGTTAATGAAATAGGGTGTACTTTGTCTAAAGTTAAGCCCTCCCCTTGCTTCTTAAGCAATGGAACTATTTCAGCAAGACGCCACTCATGAGGTATCCAAGGACCTTTAATAGAATGGTTAACTAGAGCCAACAGGCCTGAAGGAGATTCATCGAACAAAATTTTGATCACAGATGAAGTGACCTCATCGGGGCCAGGAGCCACTGGGGATAAGCGCAGAACATTTTGCGAGAGTTCAGGCTTCAGGCATAGAGACCTCAGTGAAATCACTTGAGGTGCATGTGAATATAGCAGGAAAATGTCGATCAGATGTGAAGGGAAGCTCTAGGCCACACGCAATATCCTTTAAGGCCTTTTCGATGTCAGCAGGGGACTGAACGAGGGATTAAGTGTTGGCAGCCAGTGGAATCGCCTTGTTGCGCCTCATGAAATTTTAAAAGCTCGTTTATTTCCTGGTTGTGAAAGGAAATCATAATGATTTGTATTATACTCCTCCTTTTCACGGGCGACAGTGCGCTTAAATGTTGCTGCAACCTACTTATAATGCAACCAATTTTTTCGCTATTGCTTGATGAGAAGTTTCTTCCAAGCTGCTTTCCGTCGTTTTTATGCACGCGTGCACTCAGGATTCCACCAATTGTTCCCGATTGCACCCTTGGTTGCCTTAACAAAAAATTCAGACTTTTGCCTTGCATGGTCCAGTACTGAACATAGATGTGCAGCCTTGCTTTCGGCACTTGTCTGAGCGCAAGGGTCTAAAGTGATTTAGAGGGCTGATTTTAGCGTGTCTAAAGCAACTGTAATTACTGCGCGTTGATGTCGCTCAGGAGGAGTTAATTTACAAGCAAACTTGAAACGAATCGGCAGATGATCACTGTGTTGCAGAGTCAACAGGCGCCCAAGACATAACAGAGATTCATTGGGAGCAAAATGTTAAATCCAAGGCAGAGCGGCATTCACTCGAATAAAAGTAGAGAATCCGGAATTGTTGCAGATCAAGTTGTTGTCAGAAGCCCAATAAAATAGTCTACAACCAAAATTGTGTGTTTTAAACCCCCCCGTCACATGGTGCGAATTGAAGTCTCCAAGTAATAGAACCTGAGATCGGCTACTAGACATGAGTGAGTCAAGGGGCCGAGTGTCACGCACACCAGACGGGAAATATGCATTAACTACCGTAAATGGCTGCTGACCTGGAACACTGAGGTCAACCGCAAGGATTTCACATTCATTGTCCGCATATTGGAAAGAAATGTATGCCCTGTGGCAAAACTTTGTAGAGATGAGCACTAACAACCCTGCCTCTCGTGATGACCGGGCAAGTTGGAACGGACGGTAATCCTTGGGATGAGAATTGAATTTTGTAGTTAGCCATGTTTCCTGCAAAGTAACTAAATCTGGTAGAAGCTGATTGCATATGCAATTTAAATATGTTGAAGCTGAGATTACAGATCGACAATTTCACTGGAGTACACTTAAGAACCCTATCTTGGCGGGAGTGCCGCAGCCGCGACTGCCTTTTCTGGAAACCTGGTCTTAGCATTTTGACCTGCGTTATTTTTCTTTTTCTTTGACTGGGGGCAAGATGAACCTGCAATATTCAGAGGAGACCCACTTCGTTTCTGGGCGCGGAGATCAGACTCCATATCCATAAAATCCGTAGAGGATGCGTCCATAACGCTGTTCGAAGGAGAGGGCTGAGAGGTCTTTTGTTGCTCACATTTTTTTTGGCCCTGTGGAGCGGAATCGATTACTACAGAAAGAGGAGTAGCTTCAGAAGCCAAAGAAGGCAAGAGCAGAGCGGTGGACACCTGCAGAAGATTGGTCATCTGAGCAGCTATGGCCTGCGAAATGCACGTGGATACGGTTTCCATAATGCGATCCATTGCAATTGCCACAGCTTTTTCAACCGCCGCTGTAACAGCCTGAGACAAAGTAGAATCCATTATGGGTGGACATTTCGCGGCCACAGTAGAGTAGCCTGAGGCTCTCTCCTTGACTGCGGCAAAAGCCTCTGTCCGCGTGCATCTGCGCTTGTCTATAAGCACAAGCACCTGGACTTGTGCTCGTGCAGGACAGTAAGAGAATCAGTAGGATGAGCACCACTACACAAACAACCTTTCTCTTGCCGTTCAGGACATTCCTCACTGCAATGACGTTTCCCCACAGGCACAGCAGCGTAAGGCCGATTTGCAGACTTTGCCGCTCTGGCCAAATCTCCAGCAGTTTTGACACTGAAGGGGCCGAGAGTTAAAGGCATCTACTCGAAAAACTACTGGCCATACCTTAATCTCTGACGGGCAAAGTATTCCTGGAATTTTGGCAATGACAGACTCCGTAGGAATTTTTACTTCGTCAACCATCCTGCTGCATCTATAGACAGCAATCACTCGCGTAGGCGAGAGGTTCTCAAGCGTTTCCACAGGGCTCAAACGTGAGTCGACCCCTTGGACCAAGCCCTTGGAACATGCTAGATGAGGCGGAATGAATGCGCTCACCGGGTGGTTGGCGAATGTCGTACACTTTAGCAGGTCTTCAATACAGTCTTTATCCGGGGACGTGCACAAAATACCACCCCTGCCGAACTACCAGACATCAGTAATCCGCATGAAGTGCTTCGATGTGGATTGAAGTGCCACCTGCACTGCCTCAGGGTTGTTCAGTCGGATCGCGCCTTTATCGGAAGGCCCTAAAGCGACAGGAATGCTCGAAACTCCACTGCGAAAAAAGAGAACATTTGGGAGCTGGTCTTGAGGAAGCGATGCCGACCAAGGGGAAAACCCCTGGCCAGGAGAAGAAGTAGACATTAAGCTCTCGTCCTGCGCCCAATCATTCCAGAACAGGGGCAAGCAGGCACAGACAAAAAAGAATGAGAAATTTAGCAAGCTAGCGCAACACCGCCAGGTACTTAGTCGCTACTCCGCAGCTTGGGTTGCTGGGCCACGTCACGAACGGGTTCAACGAGGATCGTCGTTGTTGAAAGCGCGTTTCAGCGTCTTTCGAAGGAAGGAAGGAAGGCCTCAGACGTTGCTAGCACTTACCCACTACGGTGGAGTGGCCAAGACACAGGCGGCTTCCTCTTCCAGCTGTTGTTGTTGTTGTTGTTAGCCTATCAAAACATGGCACATACCCACACTGGGGGATCGGCCAAGAATCGGGTGGCTATTCACCTGAACGCAGTTAACAAAAGGAAAAGCACGTGGGAGCGCTACACCGGTGAATTTTTCGTCATGAACAGAAAAGGGATGAGTGTTTTGATTTTAAAATTTTAAGAATAATAATAATGAGAGGGATTAGATATTATTGATTTAGTCAAATTGTAATAATTGATAGAAAAGAAAAGGTTGGAACACTTAGCAAGGCAGTCGGTGAGATTCTATCAGGAAATTTAGAACAGCGGTACAAACAGATCTGTGGCTGAACCCAAATGTGGTGGCGCCAAATGATAGCAAGAGCGGGCTGCTCAAACTAAGCCGAAGATGCTGCAAGGGCTCCTCCAGCAACCTTTTTCTCAGAGAGTTAAATCGGCGACAATACAGCCAAAAATGTTCAATAGATTCAGGCTCACGGCAAAATGCACAAAGGGGAGAGAGCGCGAAACCCGACTTGTGTAAATAGAAATTTAGAGGGGGGATGCGGCAGCGCAGCCTCGTCAGTGATACTTCAAGCTGCCGAGAGCAACAAATTTTCCTGTTCCAATAATATTTAAGGTGCTCATAATCCGCCGATGTTAAAATTGATGTGTCTTGCGTGCTTAAAAACGCACGTCGCCGAAATCTAGATGCTGTAATATACGCTGTAGCCGGGATGATTGGCAACACGGGGCCGCTGAGGGAAGCATTTGCGAGATTATCAGCAATCTCATTTACTGTCACACTGCTGTGACCGGGAACTTGTACTAAATGAACAAGGCTCAAATGCGGAGGAAGTAGGGATAAGAAAGTTGTTAAAATGGGACCGTCAACATGTGCATCGAGGGACGAACACAAAGATAAAGAATCAGTAATTATTGCAACTGCTGTAATAGAGGGGTCTAGCTTGCGTAGAGCAAGTACAACAGCTAGAAACTGCTTGAAAAAAGGAGTGAAATCTGCAAGGCGCAGTGAAAAGGACCAGTCTAAATGCGAGCAAAATATTCCCACACCTGCTTTTTCATGGCATTGCGATGCATCAGTGGCTATTGCTATATCTGTAGGTAGGGTCCTCAGATGATCCTCTAGAAGACCATTTAGAATGCTCGGTGGCAAAAGTTTTGCATTTTTTGGGAATATGTCGTCGAATACAATGTGGATAGTGGGCCCATTGCGAAGCGCAGGAATGATATCATTGAAACGAGACCAGGGGACACCAAAAAAGGAGGTAGGCTGAGAACAGGAAATGGTTTGGGAATGGTGGAAATGGGATTCATAGATCCTGAGGTAAGTTTGCACGGTTAAAAATTGAAGTCGTGATAAGAGAGACGGAATGCGGGCTTCAAGGTACAGAACATTGGTAGCCACAAATTTTGGAAGGCCGAGGCACATGCGAAGTGCTTCCCTCTCTAAAAGGACGAGAGGGCGAAGTTTATATGTAGCCGAGCCTGAAAACAACACTGATCCAAATTCTAAAATTGGCCTGACATACATTATGTAGATCATTATTAGCGCATCTCTGCGCATGACGTACCGGTGATGACATAATCTCCGTAACATGCCCACGGCACGAGCCCCTTTCGCCGCGACATGGTCAATGTGAGGTCGCCAGGTGAGTTTGTTGTCATAAATGACCCCTAGGTATTTTAGGGATTGAACGTGCGGTATTATTTTTAGCTGGCAAGTGAGAGAGACCACTACAGGAGTGAATAGAGGGAAAACAAGAGTGGCGCACTTGCCAACATTTAACTTCAGGTGTAATGCGCTCAACCAGTGCTCAAGTGTATTCAAATATGACTGAAACAGACCGTTGCAACAGACCGTTACATAATTTAGGTTGGCGTCTTTCCACTGGTGCACACAGGACGTCGCCCATAAATAGTCTGTATGTAGAAAAGAACTAACCATAACTTACAGACAAAAGAACGATGCTCACGTGCTCCTACACTCTAAAAATCCGTTCGCTACGTAAACACATCTGCCACCAAATATTCGCAAAGTGTCCGTCCAGAATGCTATATTATCAACAAACCGCAAAGTACCATGCCACTCCTCTTGCGTTTTGAAGAGATGTGCCAAATTCCTCGTGTACTAGACACGTTGCCTGGCATTGCTGGAAGTCGTGATCCACTGCCGCCATGGTACAACTTTTCTGAAATTTGTGATTCCACTCTTACACATTTCCTCAGACAGAAACTCCACAACAACATATAACGAAAAAAAATTTTGCACTCGAGCAAAATACAGTACTTGCACAGCTTTTTATACAGATGGCTCAAAAAATACTTTTACGTTCGAAGTGCATCGGTACAATAGAACTGCAGTCGAATAGTAAGGCTACCACAATGTGCATCAATCTCCACCGCCGAATGTTACGCCGTCTATGTAGCCACTGAACAAATAGTAAAGCAGAACCTACCTCAAAACTGTATAATTTACACCGACTCGCTAAGTTTACTTACAGCTCTCTAGTTTAGAAATGTAGTCACTCTTATACATGTGATATCATACACAACATAGTAACAGCCACAGCTAAAGGACAAAACCAAAACTCTGCTGGGTACCAAGTAATATCGGAATTAAATTCGACGAGAGAGCAAAATTATGCGCTGCTCAAGAACGTGACATGCAAATAAAGAAAGTAAGTATTCCGTTACAAGATTGCATTAACTTAGTGCATCGTAACATGAGAAACAAATGGCAGTCCGCTTTAAACAACGAAGTAAAAAACAAACTGGACAATGTCAAACAAGTTATAAGTGGATGGAAGTCCAGCACCCTCCAGGAATGTTTTAAAGAGTGAATATATGCCGTCTTCGTATAGGACACACGCACCTCACATGCAATTTCCTACTAACTAAACAAGATCAACCTGTATGCGAAGAATGCGAAGACGAAGTCCCGATGAACGATATTTTATTTTCTTGTGCCAAACTATAAAAAACAGCCTACCTCCTTGTTGTACCTACTTGTCTCCGCGAAGTTTTACAGGCTTCACACGACGACCCGACAGCTGGACATCTCGAGTTTACTCGCACCCTCCGCCGCATTCAAGACACGTATTACTGGCCCCGACTGTCTGCCGATGTCGCACACTATGTGAAAACCTGCCGAGATTGTCAGCGACGAAAGACTCCTCCCACACGACCAGCAGGATTTCTGAACCCCATTGAACCTCCCTCAAGGTCCTTTCAGCAGATTGGCATGAACTTGTTTGGCCCTTTTCTAACGTCAACATTAGGAAATAAGTGGAGGCGAAAGCCCTACCGAACGGAACAGCAGCAGAAGTCGCCAAATTTTTCGTATAGTGCATTTTTTTCGACACGGCACCCCCGATGTGCTCATCACGGACAGAGGACCAGCATTCACGGCAGAACTAACGCAAGCCATCCTGCGCTACAGCCAAACCAGCCACCGGAGGACAACTGCATACCATCCGCAGACCAACGTACTGACCGAGCGCCTGAACCAAACCATCGCCGATATGCTCGCTATGTATGTCGATGCCGAACACAAAATCTGGGATGTCATCCTGCCTTACGTCGTCTTCGCCTACAACACCGCAGTGCAAGAGACCACCCAGATGACGCCTTTTACGCTCGTCCATGGCAGGGAGGCCACAACCACGCTAGACGCCGTGCTGCCCAACGTTACAGAAGAAGAGAACGTCGACGTTGCCGCCTACCTTCAACGCACAGAAGAAGCTCGAAGGCTCGCCCGATTACCGATCAAAGATCAGCAGCGGTCCGACGCCAGACGCTACAACCTACGAAGACGCAACGGGGAATACAAGCCAGGAGACCAAGTCTGGGTGTGGAGGCTGAGTCGCCGCCGTGGATGGAGTGAAAAGTTTTTGCGCCACTATTTCGGCCCGTACAAGGCTCTTCGTCGGCTGGGTGAACTGGATTATGAAGTCATCCCTGACGCAATGACTGCATCCCAGTGACGCCGCCTACGACCAGAAGTTGTCCATGTAGTCCGTCTGAAGACGTATTATGCGCGCTAAAGGCCGCTGCATTTTCATGCTCTATTTTCGCAAGATCCGTTGTCTTTTTCTTTACTAGTCGCATTATTTGATTTAATGCATCGGGTCGATGCTTCTTGCAGAGGGTAGTAATGCCGCGAATATTTCCAGTGTTTGTTCGTTTTTCAAATCTGCCGCCACGCCACCTTATCGCTTTGTTTGCGACGCAAGACGCGACTAGATTTATATCGATTGACCGCAGCCAGGCAGAGCTGATTCTACGTTGTTCCGGAATGTTCTAGTAACTTTGCGCTCTTTATCTCGAAAGTTCGCTATCAGGTTTAAATTGAGCACGGCCGACAGCAGTGGGAATTCTGTTCGACGACCGCCGAGCATGCTTGTCGCTTCGCCGCCGCCGAGTAATTCAGTCCATTTTGGGTGCAAGTCAGCCCAATAAACAGTTTTCTTTTAGAAGATCCTTTCGTCCGTCTTCATCGCTGCTTCAACTGCCGTCACCTCTACGTGACAATATTGTTTTGACTGACATTATTAAACTGCCATTCATGATATGAGAGCACCCGTTCCATCCAATTTAAACTACTGCTGCCCACGGAGACTTGCCCATTTTTCTGGTTCTCTCAATTTTATATTTAGAACCACCGTTCTGCTCGGCCTATTTAATTCGTTCACCATACTTTTCCGTTGATCAATGTCATCAGGAAAACGCATATTATTAATATAATCTTCATTACATATTATTTCTAACCGTTCCTAACACACCTTTGAATGCCTCATGTAAACAGGCCGCGAATAGCCATGACGATATCGTGTCTCCCATCCCGGCACCATTCTTTATAGAGGTTTTACCTCTCGTTTTATGATGGACCGTTAGAGCTGTGCAGCAGTCGTAGGTATCCCCTAGTATGTTTACATGAGGCCCTTCTATGCAAGCATCCCTCATAGTCTGAGTCGCTTTGGGGCGTTAAACACCTAAAAACTAAACCAACCCAATACCCTTCTACACCACGATTAAACAATATCTGCATGACTGCTCAGGTTTTAACTATGAGAAATCCTTCCTTGTAATCTGCTCATTTTGCTGTCGTATCATTTATAGTTTTACGAAAGCCTGCCCGGATAATTTGGTCGATTGAAGTCTAAGACAACCCTTACTATAATAGCGATCACCTTTGTAAATACATGGCAGGCAGAGGACAGAAAGTTGATCGGTCTTTAATTTTTCAAGTCCTTGACGTCTCATTTCTTATGGATAAATATAATGTTGGCGTTCTTCCAAGCTTCTGGTACCTTTGAGGTCATAAGGCATTGCGTGTATAGGACTGCTAGTTTTTTAGCAAAACGTCCCCTCCGTCGCTCACCAGCTCCTCTCCATCTGCACTCAACCTTTGAATTGCTCCTAAGTCTTTCTTTGCTTCCTGTTTCGTTTCTGGAGGGATGTCCCACTTCAGTGTGCTACTGCCTCTCTCATTAAACGGAAGTTGTAGACAAAGGCCTTCAGCAAAAATTTCAGCAAGGACTGTAGATCATAAAGCCCTATGGCAATTATAATTCGAAGGACAGAAAAAACAGGTTGAGTTTGGAATCGAACCCTGCTCGGCGGCGTGGGAGACGAGG